>NC_053155.1:238835071-239135071 GCF_016835505.1 Polypterus senegalus
TTGTCTGGCTGCAGTATATAAAAAGTCCGTTTACTGTAAATGATACTCTGTAAAACATTAGGGAAAGTAGAATTATCATTTAATGTGAATTTAAAATTTTAATTTTGCCCCTTTCAAAAGAAAATGCAATAACATACATTAAAAAACATGCAGTTATAATATAAAAATATATCGATCGATGTTTAAAAATATACATGCATGTATCATACGAGTGTTTAAGTTTGAAATTGTCGCGTATATACACATTTATGCATACATATACATATATGTATATTTACATATACACATATGTATAGGTACAAATACATATATATATATACACATATATAAATATTTATGTATAAAAAGAAGAAAATAAGTCATTCGGTCTTCTTTTAAAGTGTGAATTGAATCCGTTTCAAGCTTTAAAAGTTGTTCATTCCCGATCTTCTCTACCATGAGTACCTTATAATACAAAATAAACTAAATAAATGAGTAGAGGTACTTAACTACCCAAACCTGTGTCAAGTCATAAGTTGGAAGAAGGTCGTAATTATATTATTACAGACATTAGCAAATTAAAGTTTAAAACTGCTGTTAAAAAATTAAATTGATATACCTGTATATATATATATTAATATATATATATATATATATATATATATATATATATATATATATATATATATATATATATATATATACATTTTTCCCTCAAGTTATTACTGTGCTGTGGTGAACAGTGATAACTTTTATTCAGTTGAGTGATAATACACTGTTCAGGTGAAATAATACTGAGTGGCTAACTTTACCATTCAACAAGTTATGAATTTTCGTGCAACGTGTGTGTGTATGCTATATATTATAGTCAATATATATATATATATATATATAAATATATATATATATATATATATATATATATATATATATATATATATATATATATATATATATATATATATATCTCAACATACACACACACTCATACATCCAAGAAATAATAATGACAATAATAATAATAATATTCATAAATGTTCTTACCTAATTAACAATCTTCTGTTCTTTGTAGCCAAAAGCTAAACAAAGCAATAAATATTTCGCTCTGTGCAGATACAGCTGTGACCAGTTTTCATCTGCTCTTCGTCTGAAAATCCCCGTTAGCTGTCTGAAAATATTGCATTTTATATCACCAAAGACCGATTAATATTGCATTACCTGTATTTAACATTTCATTTTAAGCTCTGGATGTCTGCATAGTGGAGAGTGTGCTATTAAACTCAAAGAAATCTTTTGGATTACGGGTTCATTGGTCAGTTTAAATAAAGGAATGTCTACATGGAGGTATGTATGCCCTCTTTAATGCAAAAATTGCGTTATGTTATCGTCTGAAGTTATTCGGATAATGTTTGGAGACAGGCAGGTCTCAGCCTTCATTAAATGTTTATTGTCAACGAAAAAAGCATCCTGTATATGTCAAATTCCCAAACTAAACCCTTTTAACTCCAGCTTCTCCAGTAATATGGCATACATTAAAGCCATGCTAAGTTATGCCTTATTATGTAAATAAGACGCTCGGTATATTCTACGTATTGTAAGACTTTATAAAGGATGTTTATAAAAATGGATAAAATGTTAATTGTATAAACCAAAACACTGATTCTTGGCATGGTGATTGAAATGTGCGTAATATACTGTACATACACACGCGCGCGTATTGAAATATTAATCGGCTCTCCCAAAATTCAGTTTAACTGTATTGCCCATTCATATTCACTTTATTAAAGTGTGCCTACTGTTTTGATCAAATAATTTAATATAGAAATAAACTCCGATCTTTTGAAGGGCTTAAATCTGAATGCATTGAAAATAAATGTAGTATTTATGTTACTGTGTATGCTTTATTTATTTGGGCTTAAATATCTTTTAAATCGCGTCAACAGTTCATTCAGGATATTTTTACGGATTAAACCCTTTAAAAATGCAAGTGGAAAACGACTTTTTATTAAAAACAAAAATAGTTTTAATAAATAAATAAAATGTAAAAGTATATTTATAATCTGATATTTTGTAAAATGACACTCTAGAATCACAACAACAATAATAACAACAACAGTAATAATAATATGTGCTTTTCCATGAATAGTTTTAGAATCACATTGCATAAGATGGCGATGACAGCACTAATCATCACCGTAATCACATTAATAGATAATTGATTCTGTGGTGAGGTAGAAATCGCTCCCGCTTCTTCGGTGCACGTAGCGAAGCTTTTTCTTGTTCATGCACTACAGAATTAGTCTTAATATCACAGGAGAGTGAAAAATCAATACTATCATGGCAGTGGGTGTCTATTATTCATTTATGATGGCCTAATCTAAGTTGAAAGCAATTGGTGAACAAGTGTTACACCGAAATTGCATAACTTCTCAGTCGTGCGCGTTTCGGGATTTCCAGCATGGCCCACTGCAGATGCGATTTCTTACTTTTTCATTCCAAATGTTGTACGCACGGGAGCAACGCGAGATACACTGAACCTGCGTGGCATGATAAGGTAAATTATTATCATAAATAGGATACGCTCGGCTAGCTTAACGGAAATACACAATTCCAAAACAGCGCACTTTTTTTTTTGCAATGTTTCCTTCAAGTTTTGCTTAGGGCTCCTGTGTCTATGTTGTGAGAAAGTTTTGTATGTTAAACAGTTTAATATTTATTTCTGCTTGATTTAAACACAGAGGGATACGAAGAACAACGGGGTAAAAGTAGTACGTTAAGTAACACAAGCGTGGTGCCCTGTAGTGCCCACAAAGTACCCGTTTTCCGCAAGAACGGAAATCACGAAATTGTACAACTTTCGTTTTTCAGAAATCACAAATACGACAGATGTTTGTTGTCTGCTTATAAGAATCTATTCGTATTCATATTAGCATTAGTCTGTTTATTTTGTGCGTCGGAGTGTGCTTGTAATTTCCCAAACAAAAAGTGATAACAATAATTATTATATGATGGTGAAGTTCAATGAATGAAAGTGGGACTTTTGTTTCTCTCTTTTTTAAACATTTGCATCAGTAGGTGGCATCCTACCCGTTTCTAATGATTGTTATTCTGACAAAATTGCGCATGAAGCCCCCCGCTCTCGTGTTTACATCAAAAGGACTTGTTTGTGAAAGTTGACGTTTCCGTAATATTTACTAGAGTTGGTAACATCAGGCTTCACTGGACATGTCCTGTTTTTGAGCTAATACACCTTTAAAAATCACCACTCATAGAGTACACAATTAACCACACACAGACTGTACAGAAGGTGTGACTTCAAATAAGTAAAGCTCCTTCTAACAAGAAACAAATAATCACTTTACTCCGAAACAGAATGGCTTTATGATTTTTATTT
The DNA here is from genome assembly GCF_016835505.1 of Polypterus senegalus. Lineage (NCBI taxonomy): Eukaryota > Metazoa > Chordata > Cladistia > Polypteriformes > Polypteridae > Polypterus > Polypterus senegalus. The sequence continues at coordinate 238,838,445 of NC_053155.1, forward strand.
TGAGTGCTGGGACACATCTCCCTGTTGTTATATTTGGCTTACAGAAATTACTTTATATAAATAAAAAATAAAAATAAAAAAATCAATCAATAAATAAAATAACACAACAAAGGAGAAAGCTCAGCAAACGTGGACAGGTAGATGAGACAGTGACAGTCCATGATGCACGTGTGATCGCAGTTTGTAAACATACTTGTGCACAAAGGAAAGTGTTACAACCAACAACTTTAAAAAAAACAATCAACACGACAAATAATGTGTCTTTCTTTTTTTTTCTGTGAAAACAGGCAGTAAAGAGTGAGATTACACCATCCACAAAGGTCTACTAGTAGATACCAATTTAGTGCTTAATTAGTCATTTTAATGCATAGAACGTTTGCACCGCAAACCATTATACACAAAATACTGATTTTATTCCGTATACCTCTTTCCTTTTGTTTGTTTGTTTATTTATTTATTTCGTTCAATCTGAGTTCATGGTAAATCTCCTTCCAGTCATGCGAGATTTGTAGGTAACAGCTATGCCTACTTTAAACCATCGGAACAAAAGGCAATAACTTAAAAACATGAAAGCTGGTAGAGGATGGGGGTTGCATTATTGTAGTATACACATATGTCGAACATAATTAAAAATAAAAACGTTGTAGTGCAAAGTCTAAAAAGGAATTGAAAACAACAAACACAAACAAAATGGGTTAATTAGAAGAGTGCAGACAAATAACGTTAATAACACACCATTAAGTAATAGTTTTCTCTCTGTAGTCATGCAGACCTTTGGAACGAATGCATTCCTCGTTTAATTTTTATGATTATTTTCATTTGTTATGCTGACCCTTCAGCTCTCTCAGCTCCCCTGGAATATAAACCTCGATCATTTTGATCAACCCTCCCGTTTAATATTTTATCAGTGGCATACGACTTACAGGGTAAAAAACAGTTACTCACAATTTATGTAACACTGAAGAAGCTCGGGGTCACATTTGAGAGATCTCTAAATCTGTAGCGCAGTGTTTCCCTATAATGTTACCATTATGAAACATAATATTCGAGCCAGTCTGCGAATAGCAACAGCTAATGAGGTAACCCTTTAAATGGCCGTCTTTTTTTTTTTTTTTTACTTGAAACAAATGTGACTTTTTAAATTCTAAAATGATGCAATTAAACATCAATCAACTCTCATTTTACAATGAATTCAAAAAAAGGCAATACTCAGATCGGCTGATACAGTCTGTTTGTAATATTTTTCTTTCTTTTTTTTTCGCTCTCTAACAGTCTCCATCCAAGACAGACGTCGATCTGAATTACCTGCGGTTTGCATACTTCACATTCACCAATAACGTGAAAAATAATTCAGAAATTATAAAGCCTCATAAAACAAGTGACTTAATAAATCACCACCCCCGTGTTCATGTTTTAAAGCCTCCGTTAGGAAAACAAGCAGAAGACTAAAACAGTGAAGGTTTATAGGTTCCTTGGTCCCCAGAATAATGTCTTTGGACCCCCTTGCAAGACTAGTGGGTCGCTGAAAATTTCAGTCGCTTCTGTTTCTGTCTTTGATTGCAAAACCATACTCGCACCACGTTTTTTTTAAGGTCTAGTTTTTCCGCGATTGCCGCGATCTTCTCTGAAGAGGGACGGGGCTGAACTGCAAAGTACGCTTCCAGAGATCGCTTTTCTGGAGCAGCGATCGAGGTCCTCTTGCGTTTCTTTTCTCCTCCGTTAAAAATATCAGGTTTGCTCATTTTCTCCCTCTGGGCCCCCTCGGCCTCTTCCAGCCACGCTTGCAGGATTGGCTTCAGTGCTATCATGTTATTGTGCGACAGAGTCAAAGACTCAAACCTGCAGATGGTACTTTGACTAAGTGACCCCACACCTGGGATTTTGAGATTTGCGAGGGCCGAGCCAACGTCCGCTTGGGTGACCCCCAGCTTAATTCTCCTCTGTTTGAAACGCTCCGCAAAAGCCTCCAACTCCCTTGGATCTGTGTCCGAATCGTTAATTGAGGGCAGTCCATTGTTGGTGAGCCCTGGCGTGGCCTGAGCCCCTCCGTGGTGACCCGGCAGAAGCCCGTGGTGACTGAGCGGAGAGTTCATATTCATAGCCGCCTGGTGAGACAGGTGGCTCAAGCCGTGCATGTGCGAGTGCGGATGGGCAGAGGTTGAAATCAAACTGCCGCCACCTCCTCCTCCGCCACCCCCAACTCCATCGTGTCCGCCGGTCATCAGGGATAGCGAAGGTGAAGTGATGTGGTCCAACAGATCTCCGGGCTCCAGGTTCTGGTGATGGTGGTGGTGGTGGTGATGGTGGTGATGGGCAAGGGGCACAGTAGAGGTAGATGTGCATGGCACGCTGTTCATGGTGTGGTACGTCGCGTCCGGTTTGAAGGGATGCGTCTTGCCCTGAGATACGGCGATATCCACGGCTGCCAGTGCTTCCGCGCGGGCCAGAAGAGTTTCATCCAAACTAGCGAAGATATTGCTCTGTAGCTGAAATACACAGAAAGAAAAGGGGAAAGGCAAAGAAAAGAGAAAAGAAAGGAATCGGTAGGTTATTATCAGCCGAGGGAATCCTGTCATCTCGTTACACCAGGAAAATCGCTTTAGAAGCTTGTCATAAAAATTAATACAAAAAATGAAGTCGGAACCTTGTATGAATATGCTTTCAAAAAAGATCACAGGCTTGCAGATGATTGCCGAGGCATACATGAAAAAAACATTAAGCACAGCTTGTCAAAATGTGCCTTGCAGCGATCTTATTATTACACACACACGCGCATATGCATGCAACCCTGACACAGAACGGGACGCCAAGATAAGTTGAGTTCATTTACCTGTGGTGTCGGTAGACAGGCTCTCCTTATTGCCTCCGAGCTGGAGTGCAGAGAGGTGTACTTATGTTCAGGTAACGTCGGATGCATGGCAAAATGTGGTTGCTTGCTGTTCATTGACATCATTTTTGCCAAATCTCGAATAAACAAAAAACTCCACTGCTGAAGAAAACAAAAAACATAAAAAAAATACTAATACAGGTCCCGATCCTCGCGGTATCTGATGATGCTGAACGCCGCTTGAAGCTGTACAATCACGCAGTGTTGCCTCCAGTCTCAGTCTCACTTATCTGTCTGCTGCATCCTTGCGCGAGGATGAGATGAGCTCCTACACCTGAGCCCTCCACATCCCGTTTGGCGAGCCCCGCTGTTCTCGCGAGACCTTGAACTGCACTCTCTACATCCACAGTGGACTTTTCTTAAGCCAACCTGCATCTCCAACTCAGCAGCAGATCCATAGGTCGCTGCGCTGCCAGAGCAAGAGCTTCTTATAGTGGACCGAGAGAAACGACCAAGAGTAGGTTCTACACCTGTGGATTCTGGGCATGCGCGGTGGTGCTTGTGTAGCTACAAAACTTGCAGCTTTTAGGATAAATGCCTTCGAACTCGTCTTGCATTGTTTTATGACTCTTCGACAGGTTTTAAGCTATTAACAGATGCATTTTGGACTTATTTTCTCAGCTTATTTAAGTGCTGCCTCATAGGATATACGTATGCAACCCAGTTGAAACAACGTATCAGGAAATTCATAACAATCACTATAAAGCATCCACTGCGTTTATGTGAATAAATAATATACATTTTAATTCCTTGATGTCGCGTGATTAAACAAACACACACAGAGCCACGGACACATAGCAATTTTACAAATACTATACATTCGAGAATTTACAAAATAACACCAATTAAGATGCGATCGATTGTTTGAAAATCCCGTTCAGTGGTATCATTTTCAGGATACAGACAAGCATTTATTTATTTATTGCAGGATCAGAGGAGACACCATTAGGCGAGGGATGCCACTCTTGTTTTGGTGTCAAATATTTTGCAGGACATCATAAATCACGCAGTTGAGTTTCGTGTCTTGTTCAGTACATAAATGACCCCTTACCTTTGTAAAATAATAAGATAAGCAAACTCACTTTTATTTGAGCTCATAATACTGGTCATTACATCATGTGTACCGCTGAACATCGGGGCACATAGACGATGCCTGCCTGCCTGTACAGGGGTTGGCCAAAATTGTGATTTTTCTCTTATATGAGCGGGTTGGAAAATTAATGGATGGACAGAATGATGATAGGATGAATATCAGTAACTTATTTATAGAGGCACAAAAAGTCATTCTTTAGAAAAAAAATAGAGATATGGCTCAAGCATCTGCCTTAGTATACACTTATTTTGTATCCGTCTGTCTTAATTGGATTTTGGGGTTGCTTGCTAGGAATCACCGCTGACATGTTTTTTTTTCTTCCAACATATACTCAAATGTCCAGATAACATCTGCTGTGTCGAAATTGCAACTTTACTCTTAAGTTTGTGATGGACTGACGCAATGTTTCTTACTTCGGGTGCTGCGGCATTGACTATCTGTGCGTCTGACTTGGAATAATTAAGAAATAAGGAATAAATCAAATAATGTTTAGTGTATATAAAACCAGCAGCTCCATTTATTGTGTGCACCAGGTTTTTAAACTTTCTTTTGGCAGTAGAATCCAAAATCAGATTAACATGAAATTAAGGGATTACCAAAAATGAACGTTAGTTGTTTAAAGCCAATGATACCTGTGCAACAATCTTTTCATCCTAATGAGTTTTTGTTCAGGTGTAATTATAATCACGATAATATTAATTCATAATATTTTGCATTGTTATAAAAATCCGTTATTTAATTGAAAGCTTTTAATATTGTTGATTATACAAATCTGTTTATATGCCTGATAGCATTTAGAAAGTAACATTTTGAACGGGCCAGCTAAGCCATCGAATTCTCTTACGCCAAACACTCCATCAACAGCTTCTGACAAAGATGTCTTCAAACGAGAAGTGGACGGCGTCTTTCTTACGGTCATATAATCACAGCTGGGATGACAGGTAACGAAGTCGGCAGAAAGCACATTCTTGTGAAACGTTAGCTGTTTGAATTGATTCTATTAAGGCATACTGGAGCGCCATCCAATAACGCATTGACATGGACACATAAACAAATATTTCGAAGCGCACACTGCTTCAAAACTTCTGGTTATAGACGCAAATATATTATTCATTCATGCAGAATCGCACTGACTGTTTGCAGCTAGGGCGCGGGAGGAATACGTGCAGAGTGAACGGCTTTTCTGCTTTATTTGCTGAATTAAATCCACGATTGAAATATAGTAACAATTTCTCCTGAATTTACAAACACTATATTCTGTATTTAATCAGGAAATCATTTAATCAACGTAAGCAGCGCAAATATGTCGTTACATCTGTAGACATTTGAATCTTTTTCATCATTGAAGAATTAATTCGAAATAAATGTTATTACTGACCACGGCCTGACACGTACTAAAAATCCGGATGCTCATATTCTCTCATTTCTTCACCTTCGATGTTTGTGTGTTTAACCCTTCAATTCGACATGAAGGTTAACTTTTAATTTTTGAATTCAATAAACAGAACGACACATGATTTAAAAATCTAGTTTTTTTATTGCCCACTCATAATAACGCTGCATCAGCAGCAATGTTAATTATCCGTGTATAGTTGCTGTTACTGAGCACCGACCCAAAGAGTAGACTGTTGTATTATTAAATATTAAGCATTTGTGGTCCCAGGGAACAACTGTTGTAGAACTTGAGCTGGTGTGCGCGCTATCCCATTAGTATATACTGTACTCAGAAAACGGACAAAAATGTTTACAGACAATTTGCAATTTCAAAAATAACGCGGACAAAACCTGAGAAGTAGTAGAACATTGTAAAACTATGAGCCAACGCGTATACATGCAAAGCAAAAGTGACGTGCACGTTACTTATTATTAACGAAAACATTCAGGGGACAACGATTTCTGTGGGCATTTTGGGAACAAACGGCGAAAGGACATTTTATAAAAAGAATACAATGACCAAAGTGAGTTGAGCAAAAGCCAAGTCTTCCCAAAATCGAGGAAGCACTCTGCCGTCTCTAGAGGGGTACGGGGATCTCTGCCTTGTTGACATGTAGCACGATGCCCTGATTTATTATAAAATTTTAACGAAATCATGCATATTTTACAAGCCTTTAATCACTGCATGAAATTTTAATTCATGAACTGCGGCGCGTTTAAACAAATGAAGTGTTAATTCATTAGGATTAATTAATTTGTTAAAAGACCGCGCAAGGTTACAGTGTACGTTGTGGCTGGCTGTTTTCACAGATTCAGGGTGCCGATGTTATGGACGTGTTCGGAAAGGTTTAGGGGTGCACAACGAAATAACCCAACAACAATAAGCCCGTCACACCGTACCTCAGTTTAAATGTGGAACTTACAGCGATTGCTCGTGTCAAATAATATAAGACAGACATGTGATGAGTTGATTATCTATTTCGCATAAGCAACAAATATAAATTAGCACTACTGCGATAGGATTTTTATATTGATGTATAGCTACATGAAACTGATGTCATTGTTCATGAGAAAGGCCCAAAATCTACATATGAGAACGGTTATAGCTCACGCGAACTGATGAATGAATCCCTCAGTGAAATATCGTAACGTTGTAATATTTTTTTATTTGCAACCTGATCTTTCATTGGAAATTGGACGGTGAAGGATTCTTTTATGGAACGTTGGAATGAACAAGTAATAATAAATTGACATCTGTCCGTGCATTTTAAACTATGGGGCAGTGGAAAGAAGCAAAGAAATCTTGTACAATTAAAAAAAAAATCAGTTACTTATGAAACAACGCAGTCTCCCTAACTGTAAACGTAATTAATGAAATATTCGTTTATTCGGTTTGTGAATCGTTATATTCCAATGTGCTGATAATTTAGTCTTTCCTTGTCGAATTTACCTACAATAGCGCACCTTGACAGTTATGTCTGTCAGTCTGTGTCAATCCTATCGAATAATCCTGCCGTAAACAGCTGTGACACTTCAGTAGTTGAATAAGATGAAGGTCCTTTGTATCCTATAAACACAAGTCTTGCAAAACAACGTTTCTGTTTTCATTAATTAGCCAGCAATCTCAAATAGCAGCACATGCACATAGACATGTTTGCCTTATCAGGGGATGCGGTCAATTAAATTTTAATAATAATCAAACTTCTAATATATTCATAAACATCAACTGCGGGATATTTTGGGAGTTGAAAATACCATCTCACAACTTTCAGCACGCAATGTTTTAAGGTAGTTGTCAAATCCTAACACCTTATTGAACATCAATTAATTGTTAGCAATTTTTAATACGCTAAAATAACTCATAGTCAAATGCCACCCATAGGTCATAAGTGAAAGCAGCATACATTTTATGAGCACGGCACTAAACGCAAGAAAACATCGTAAGGATGAAGTGCGCATGCTCAGTAATTCTTGGCGCATCTCTTCATAAAGGAAGGACAAATCGTCCGAATATCAGCAGTGCAAAGCACAAAGCAAGGAATGAGGCTGGACGGGTAGCCAGTCTTGAATACTGAATGACATGTAGAGTAAGTGTTGTGTAGTGATATTCATCCTCATAAACGTTAGCCTGTTAATCCATTTTTTAAAACTGCTTTATCTCAATTTAATGTGGGAACCTCTTCAATAGTCAGTTAGCTGCATCACACACGCTTCCTTTTAGATCAGTCATATGGTAGTATAATATAAACATGTGGTTAAATTAAGCAAAGCCATAACACATGTATTATATCTTAGAAACTGGGCAGGTGTTAATCCAAACTAACTCAAAAGAATCACAAAATACAAACGTAGTATAATAGTTAAAGCACATATGCACAAAAATACGTTCCATCACCCCTCATCTTTTCTTCTTCTATAATGTCCAATTTTAAAGGCAATACCAGGATTTGGAAAAAAAAAAAAATCACATAAGGACAAAGAACCCTCTCATCCTATTGGGTTATAAAAACAGAAAGATGCTGAAGATCTCATTATGGAGCAAAAATGAAAAAATATGGTTAAAAAAAGATGGATTGAGGGATGCTGAAGAATAGAGAGATGCAGGTAAAATAAACTACTTATAGAATACTGGTTACCTTTGGTAGATCAGGCTTTATTTCTGCACCAACAAAACATAGTATATAATTAAAAATAATCTCAGTATCTAGCATAGATGATGGGTTCAGAGTATTGTATGAGTGACTTTGGTGGTTGAAAGAAGTGCCTTAAGATGTGTGGCCAACGTGTCCAGGGTTGATCTCACCATTGACCACAATGTCAGCAAAATGAAATCTTTTAGGGCCTTGGGGGATTAAAGAAAACAAAGGGACTGACACTAGATGACTTCACAGGACCTTGCTATTCAGAAGATATAGGAGAAAAATAAGGTTTCCTCATAGGATGGAGATGACTTTGAAGACTCTTAGCTGTAAGTTCTTTTTCACATCCATGACCTTCATTTTCCAAGAACAACTCATAAGCAAGTTAATAATTTTAACCACTTTAATTTTTTTTTGCGTTTACAAATTAAAACAAGAAAAGATTTTATTGAGCTGTAGGTAGTCTTTTACCTTCTATACAAAGTATTTTACAACCGAGTATCAAGAGCATTTGAAATACATCAGTCTGTGTGTAATGAATGAATCTAATATACAAGTTTCACTTTTTGAATGGAATTACTGAAATAAATTAACTTTGTCATGATATTCTACTTTTGAGTTGCCCACCAACTCTAACCCTCCTACCGCGTCATGGGATACGCACGACAGAGGCACGCATGCCAACTGTAACTGCCCTCCCGTGTCTCTCTCGAGGCATGTGCACTGCCTGCTCATGTGCCCACACACAACAACTCACCAAACACAGCCTCATTTGCTTTCATTTGTGCAAAAGTCCACATGCACCTCTGAGCCACGTTGACTTTTCACCACACGCAAGACTGAGAGCCACGACCGCCAACTCACAGAGGCCCGCCCATGGGTTAATGGCACTAGACTTTCTGTTACCAGCATTCACCGCGATGTACTGGAGTGTAAGACTACCTCACAAACTGTCCTTATTACCGGGATTTCCCTGATCCCATCAGATTCTAATTTGCCTTTTACTTTTACACGCAGACAATTTCCTGTTAGATTGGTGTTTGCAATGACTATTAATAAGGCACAAGGACAAACTTTCCAAAAAATATGCCTGTATCTGCCAAAACCTGTTTTCACTCACGGACAATTGTATGTTGCTCTCTCCAGAGTTTCATCTTTTCATTCACTGACAGTTGTATTCTCAAACCCTTCCCATTTGGACAACTGTGTCTTTCAGGAAGTGTTCACTCATCAATAAATAATTATATGTGGCGTATGCTACGCCGAGGGTTGGCTTGTATAATATAATATAATATAATATAGACACCTAAGCTGGAGCCCTACCTGGGGTTTGTTTCCTGCCTTGCGCCCTGTTTGGCTCCAGCAGACCCCCACCCATGACCCTGTAGTTAGGATATAGCAGGTTGGATAGTGGATGGATGAATGGATAGACACCTGACCTTCAAATTATTGACATTTACAACATTAGCAAACAGATGCCATAAAGACACTGAGGTGATGCACAACAATAGTGAAGTTTAAAGAAGCAATCTAACACATAAACACAATTTCCATCTACCCACTACAACTGTAGCCCAATATTCAGATACAGCTGATGGAGTTACTGTTAAGTTCATCATGATATGACGACCAACCAAGGACAAGCGAACATTAGAAGAGGTCAACCTGAAATCCTGCATGAGTTGCTGCAATCTGTTGCAGAGACCAAGAATGTCTGATTTCCTCTCAGCAGGCTTTAAGAGTCACAGCAAGAAACACAGGTCAGGCTAAATGGAAATTCTCATAGTGCCATCAGTATCAAGAGGCAGAGGACACAGAATGAATGGAAATGCATCTCACCTTAGAGCTTGCGTATGATAAAAATGTTTCAAAAGATGTAACATTTTCAAGATGTAAAACGGTATCAAACAAATGAATCTTTATACATTAACAGCACTGAAGAGGGGGAAAAAGATGTAACAGAAAACATCAGAAATGGCACATTGTATTTTACACTTTTATGCTCTACAGTGTATGCTTTATTATTTCTCTAGTTCACCACCAATTTCACTTTATCCTTCTTGAAGATATACTGTAGTAGCATAATGCTTTATTAGCTAGAAACCCATTTGCAGCCCCCAGCATGTACAGATTTCTTCATAAGGTCTTCCCTTGTGAACCTCCGTGCAAATCCATAGTACCTTTATTCAGAGGCACACAGTACTTTTAGATAAAGGTAATTCAAATAATTAAGTCCAGAAAAGTCAAGCAAATATAAGAATGTTCAAACTGGAACATCTGTTAGATAAATCTGGTTGTCTAAAAATAAAACAGAGCTAACTTTAAACAGGAGAGCCAGACCCCCTTTTGAAGCCTTACATTAATTTAGAGTGCTGGTTTTCTACAGGACGCAGCCTCGATAACAAAGTCTACAACAGCCAATGACAAAACTGCAGAATAATAACTAGCTCAGTCTACCAGCCCCCTGAACATCATGATAAATCACAACAAAATATAAGAAACCATTAGCAAATTTGGGCTAAAGATGAGTCAATATTAGAAAGATCTGATACTTGCATTTCTTAAAAAAAATTATTTCTGTACTTTCATGTGGACTGGAATTCTATACGATGAATTAACTCATCAATATAGCTTCCTTGACTCGGAGCCATTAAAACAGAAATGACCTCGTTAGGCTGGATTAGCTCTTCATATTTAAATATCGTTGAAAGCACTCTGGCCTTTCCAGCTAACTATGCAAAATTATAATTATGAACCAAAACAGGTTTGCTATAATTAAATGTTAAGCTCTTGTTAAAGTATCTTTCTAAATTTCTTTATAAATTAAATCTGCGAATGCTCTTTGCAATATTTAAATGACTAAATATGTACAGGATTTCTCTTACAAATCTTTTCATTTTATTTACTTATCCCCCCTGATTCAGAGAAACAAACAGTGAATGCTTTTAAGTGCTGCTATTCAAATTAGCTGTATTTGTTGGTAGAGACTAAATTAAACAGGAGGTATCTTTTAAATTCACAATCATCTCAAACTGACCAAATCCAATACAATTCTTAGCATACAGCAATTTAATGAATACTGTACAATTTAATCAATAGAGTTAAAACACACACACAAAATAGTATGCACAAAACACCAGACACAAAACACTATGTTATAATGTATGTTTCCACAGAAATAATACAGCAATTTATATTGACTCGTATGTATTCCTTTTTTTCTAATTTAGGTTCTTAATGCAATAAAATATTAACAAAAATAAACAACAATAAAGTACAACTTTATTTAACTTTGAGCAAATAACAATGGGGAACTGAAAAACAAAATTCCAGTCTTTACAGATAATTTCTGGCCTTGGCACACCAACATTATATTGGGGAACCAGAACCCTCTTATTTTGGCAAAAGTTGGAAAAGAAAGGTTTAATTCTAGATTAATCACTTGTGATGACACATTCACTTTAAAACCTCATTTTAGTGCCGGGGGTATAATCTAACCAAAATGGCAGTGATGCCACAACAGGACATTATTAATATTCATTATTCATAAGCAGCAAGGAAAACCTCAAGAACAGTTCTGCCAAGACTATGCAATGCTAAAGCAGTGAGCTTGTAGCCTTGATTTAAATCTCAGAATCATCTGCCTCACTAATATTTGTAGAGTGATGATTCCATAGCTGTGACCCCTAGAATAACAACTCATCACCTACGGCAGATTTATTTTGGCCATTTTAAGTCGCCTTTCATCTTGAGACTGTTATGCATGCTCTGAAGTACAGACATCAAGTTATGTAAACTTGAATGACAGAAAAGCAACTCAAGACTACCTTACAGTTCTGCTTCACACAATTTAATATGCTAGCGGATTAAGATTCTGGATATTCAAAAATAGCCATACATTTGCAGTACTCCTAAACTGGACAAACAGGTCTTTGATAGTGTGGAAACGAGGAAAATAAAATTAGGACATCATAATGTAGTGTGGATGAAGCCAAACGGCACCAGTTTGAGGGCAAAGAATTCACACTAATCCAGTACTTCAGCCTCTGTGAATAAATCAATTATGACAATCATTAAAACACTTTAGTTGGGTGATCAGATTTATTTATTATGAGGTTGGTGGTGAAATCTTTAATTTTGTTAACAAGAATTTAAACAGAAACATATTTCTGACTTTTCAGAAAACCCGTTTCAGTAAAAAAAAAAAATAGAATAAAATAAAAAAAAATTTAGAGATATTTTATAGCCCAATTTACATAGGGAAAGGTGTTTGGTGATTCTACAATCAGCTTTTTGGAGATTAACATTGGCTTTCTGTAAAGTGTCTTTATCATTTTAAAAGACAATTACTGTGTGTCACCATTCACAGGATCACAAACCAGTGGACATTAAAAGCTCTGTCAGAATAAGAAAATACTATAACCAAAATAATCTTAGCAAAGAGGATACATTTGAAAACACAGATAAGCAGATAAAAAAGAAGAGACTAAAACTATTTATCAACATACTATGTGTAAAATCAACGTTATTACTTAGGAAAACTTTCTGGCATAGTACAAGTTTAATTTTTCAAGAAATGTGTAATGCAACATAATAAAGAAAAACAATTTTAGGAATCTCCAATGTCAACAAAATTATTAAACTGTGTGCATATACACATTATATATATATATATATATATATATATATATATATATATATATACACACATTTTATATATATATACACACACACACATTTTATATACTTACTGAACATCAATCATTGTATGGACCCCAAAGGCCATTTTGACTCATGTTGCATTTTCTTATATGTCACACTACTCTAAATGTAACAAAGATCAACATTTGCCAATTCATAAACATTCATTTGTAATCTTGATGTTACAGGGTGATGTACCAAATGTTGGTGTGTCATGAGACAATTGATTTTGACTGTTTTTAAAAACTGCACCTGTATTTTATATTTTCTGGAGACCTTTGATGAAATTGACATCAATACATTTTCTTGTTCACGAAATGTGAAGCTATTAACACAATTTCACTACAATGGTGCAAATTAGCCAGATTTCAAGAATTTCTCTCTCTCTCACACACACATACACACACAAAAGCAACAGTACATCATCGTGACTTGTTTAAATATGCTTCTTTCAATGTAGGTTGTATGAAATTTAAGCATATATTCAGTGCTTGGATATGCAGACTATGACAAGCCAATTATTTTCCACATTTATCCAAGAACAGATCTCTTTTTGAACTAAATGCTCTGGACATTTGAATTAACACTATAATAAACCATTCTCATTTTCGAAGTATATTTGTATGCATGAGAAAGCAGATTAATGGGTTTATTAGGTGAGAATTGACACACACACACATTAATGGCAGTCTGTTCAGAAAACTACACCATATTTAAGAACTCAGAGACATATTTCCTTAATTTTAGACAACATAAAAGACAGTGAACACAAGTGAAAATCTTACACTTTAAAAAATAAACTATATACAAGAGAAAATGAACTGCTAGAATTACTCAGTAACAGAAGGAAGTTTGTTTGCAAAGTAAATCAGTGTTCTTAGACATGACTTCACACACACACACACAAACACGAGAAAACTAGCAAAAATATGAAAAATGAACCCTTTTAGATAAAACAAAAATGAAAAAAATGAGTATGACAAATGTAAGTTTTTGATTTTATTCCTATGCTTGGATCCTAAATTAAAACAGATTGTAAATATTGAACATACAGGTTTATCGTGGTGCAGGACAGCAGTACCATGTTGAAAGTTGGTTGGACCTGCAACTAAGAATTTCATTGTTTTCTGTACAAATGACAACACTTCTACTACCATGTTTGAACAAAAACCATCTTACAGTCTGTTATATAATGACTGGTGACATTGCAATTATGGCAGGACTTTCTTACTCCAGGTAGTGTGAAAGACAGATATGGTACTTTACTTCTGTAGCTGCAAAAAAAAAAAAGCATTGTTTTATATAAACATTATACAGTAATTGTAAAATCAATGCTATTATTTAGAAAAACTTGATTGAATGGTGTAGTACAAGTGAATTTTGCCAAGAAACTGAAGTCCGTAATATAAATTATTATTTTTTTAATTTACGTAACTGGAATCAATACTCGCACTTCAAAAGAAACATTGGCTCATACTGCATTTTTCCATGTGACACACTACTACAAAGGCATGATTAAAATTTATATTTTCATGTGACACTGCCTCACTTGCTTGTACTATGAACCAAATGGTGTGTTATGACAACTGATTTAGACTTTTTTCAAAACTCCAACTGTATCTGAACTGCTGACTCTCTCCATGTATTTAAGAAGAAATTGAAGACCTATCTGATTTGTGAATATCTGTTGAATTAAAGGAGAGAGATAGAGAAAAAAAAATTTGCTCCGAAATATTTTATATTGTTGGTTAATTTGTTAACTTCAATTGCATTGTTGATTGTAATCTATGATAATAAATTATTAGTTATTACAACTCTTCACTTGTTACAATCAACTTTTGCTACCTGTCCTATTACACTTTCTGAACAAAACAGGCCCTAGCCTAATGTTACTCAATTATGTTTACCTCTTTTGTAAGTCACTTTGGATGAAAGCATCTAAGAAAATAAATGTAAATGTAATTGACATCAATAAACTGATTGTTGACCAAATATCAAGCTATTAACACAACTACACAACTCTCAAAATACAAAATTTGTCAATTAATACCTTTGGTGAACAACCTTCTTGTTGGCATTCTCTGAAAAAGTTGAAGAAAAAAAAATGTAGGCAATTGTACCTCATACTCTCAACATGCTGCTGAATGAGGAACAGCGGTCTGTGGAGGGAGAGATTGCTTAAAAAAAAAATATGAGTCTGCGCTTTTGAGTTCTTACACTTCCCACATGAAGTTCAAGGTGAATTACATACAGTATGTGTGATGGTCTGCACAAGGCAATAAGAGCATGAGCTAAATTAGAATGTTCAATGCATTACACTGTGTTGTGAAAACTTAAAAACTCTGGCCTGAATTAGTGTGGGTACCCTGCTCGGATTAGCTTCTGGTCTTGCAATGGCTACAAGAATGGGTAGTGACTCCTCTTGACCCTCAATTTGAAAGGAGACTAGGAAATTAATGGAACTGGAACCCATAAAAGCCATCAGCCAGATATCAAATGATCAGTGGTGTAACAAATATGTAAATATGTATGCATTCTTTAGATACATCTTTCATAACACATGAAGGTAAATATAGATAAATAATAATAATTCATTACATCGATATAGCGCTTTTCTCAGTACTCAAAGCGCTATCCACACAAGGAGGAACCGAGAAGCGAACCCACAGTCTCCTTACTGCAAAGCAGCAGCACTACCACTGCGCCACCTGTGAAGATATCTTAATGGCATACCAATTCAAATATTTTATTCTAAGGAATACACTGTTAAAAGTGAAAACCATGAGTAGCATCCATAAAAAAAAAACTGAAGATCTATTGTAAAAATGAAAAGATAATATATAAAATAGAAATCTGATCAAACAAATAGTCTCACAAATCACTCTGCGTAACATTTAATGCTTTTTGTCTCAAGCTTTTGTACTAATAGACAAAAGAATCCATTTGTTGACTGAAATTCAAATACTTTTAGCAAAAAAATATGACTTACCCATAAATTATGACCTTAATGGTATACTTCTGGGCATGCTTTTAAATCACCTCTGCTCAATTTGATTTCCTTTGCACCTTGCTGGAGTAATCTTTACAGAGACATACTGTACACTGATTGATTATGTACAAATGTTTATAGAAATGCAATTGAAAAGTGCATATCAATGTGAATACAGAGGACACAATGTGGGTTAATAAGAACAAGGAACATTACTAAAACACTTTATTTAAAAAAAAAAAAAAAATTGGTGCACAATATGCACATGTTGTATCTTATGTTTTAGACACAATATTTTTTCATTCCTGTTGCTTTAAGAGAAAAAAATTACACTCCATGCACCCCATGAAAGTTGAGACACCATTACTGAAATATATATAAAAAAGTAAACTATCATGGTTTATGAAATCAGAAATAATATACAACATTGTTTCATTTGTATTATTTATACATCAAATTTAAAACATTACTTCCTACTCTAACAACGTTTTGTTTTGTATAGCATGAGTGTAAACTGAAGGAGCCTTTTAAAATGTTTGAAATGTTCTGTAAAAAATGTACATTCAAGCATAATCAAAATGCTACTATTCAATTACAGACAAGATACCTGATAAAAAAATAATTATACATTGTATATACCAAACAAAAAAAATGTACATTCATATTTTATTCTAAAATTATTTAAAGTAATTTAGTGGTTTTTGAAGGACTTTCTATGTCCAAACCACCTCCAGTTTTTCTTTTGATTGACTGTACAATGCTTGTTTTTGATCTTTCTCTTTGCTTTTTTACAGTGGTGCGACGGATCTTAGAAGGCTCTGCTTCATCAAAGTTACTTTCAGATGGACTGGAGGAATCCAAAGATCCTGGTTTTAGTTTTTCAGGAAATTCCTGAGAGTCTGTGAATAATAAGTCAAAAGAAAGTTCATCCGAGTCTTGTTTTACCTGAAGACTGCCAATCTGTGACTCCTGACTTTCAAACAAACAAAACTCTGTCTTTAAATTTGAAGTGCTGGAATTGCTGTCAGAAGCTGTGGCAGGTTTACCCTCTTCACCACTACCTTGAGAACACAGAGCAGCATGCTGCTTTGCTCTCACCTCTGTCTCAAGTCTTGTATCAACTTCATTCACAAGTTCACTGCAACCTGCCGCATCTGGTATCAAAGTGGAATCGACACTGAATGACCGTGTTGACATTAAAGAGTAATGAGAGCTCCTGCTGTTTTCAGACTCAGATATCATAGTGTCCAGTTCAGAGATTTTATCAAGATAGGCAGCATCCATGGAAGCCTCACTTGAGGTCCTTAAGCGAATCACTTCAGACTCCAAAGTGAGTTGAAAAGTGGTATTAGAGCTGTGAATATTTTTATACTCTGTACCTGTCAATTGCTCTGGTAATGCTGACTGATCAGAATTTGCAGTTGTGATACCAACATCATAAGAGTTCCAAAAGACTTGCTTATCTAAACCACTGTCTTCTGTCTGTTCTCTGGCAGCATAGCTGTCCTGATTACATTTATCCACTGCTTGCTTTCTTTCTTCAGTTATTTGACTACAACCAGAACTGTCAAAATTGAGCTTTCGTAGGTAGGACAATGGCCTTCGTCTAATTTCTTCACTTGGGCTGCTTAAGCGAAGACAGCTAAAAGATGAAGAAGGAGTGAGATTTACAAGGTGTTCAAAATTTGTACTATTATGTTTTTTCCCAGGCGTACTCTCTCCTCTGATGCATTTATTGCTGTGCTCCATTTCAATATTAACACCTTTAGTTGCGGTGGTTAAAAGCAGCCCTTCGGGCTCCAATAACTCATTGTCTAGATCCAAATCATTGCTGAATATGCTCGGTCTGTCAAGACTGCTAACTGAAGGTTGCTCCATTTCACTCAGACTCTTCCTCATTGTTAAAATTCTACTTTGCTCTCCTTCATTTTGGCTACTCCAAGATAAAAAGCACTCAGCACTGCCTTCTGCTTTTTTTGCTTTACAATCATTTCGACTATTCACCTCTGCAGAGCTGTCTGTATCATTTACTTTCTTCCCAGTCAGAGAGATCTGATTCTCTAGCTCCTCTATATATTTGTCACTTCTTTCAAGGGCTTTCCTTAGGCGGTTGGCATCTCTTTCGTACTGGTCAATTTTTGCTTCTAATGCAGCAACAGTAAACCTGCCAAATCTAAAGAAGTAAATTATGTATTATACAACTGTAAACACACATACAACTATTTTCAAAATGATACATTGCTTGAAAATGTTAATACTGCACATAACTTTAAAAATAATCACCACTTAATAGATTTTACAGATATTCATGAAATGTACATGTATGTCCAAAAAAGTACATATATTTTAATACAGAATATTAGTTCATGCAGTTAGAGTAATGTAAAATTCAGCTCCTTATGCGGCTTTACACAGGTTGCCACAGGCTTCAACAATTTATTTAAAAGTATCTAGTTTTGTTACGATAATCACTGATGTTATATTATACACAGTGTATATAATATATATGTATATAAGAAAACACTAATTATATGATATTAAAAGGCTGACCTTAAAGTAAAATTCCTAGCTAGAAATTTGTAGTGTACACTTGGGGCCATAAAGCATGAATAATTTAAGTAAAGGAAAAATATTTACAATAGGTTTGTGTCATTGCTTTTGAGCTGGAAAACCTGCTAGATCAACTTTTTTTAAACAGAAAAAGTAAAAAACCTTTTTGAAAATTAAAACATAAAAGTAGCGTAGTGTCTGATGTGCCAATACACAACAAAAACACAATTATTTCTTAAAGAAGAAAAATACCTTCCTCTACTGCAGATGGAAATAGTCAGGGTCAAGGTTATGTGTAATGTAACAAAGGTGCTTCTGAAGAGGTTTCTAATATTATGTGCTTAACAGGAGACAAAAGAGTGGAAGTTAACTACCACCAAATTAATTACTTACTTAGAGCATTCTGGGGAAAAAAGATAAATGCACAGAACAGAATTAATATGTCACGTAAGGTTTGCTTTTCTTGTTAACAGAATTCAGCTAACTATAGTATAACTGTACAGCTTAAAAATTAGAAGCAAATTTTCCTTCCTCATAACCACTTCAATAAAGATGTTAAGTGTGTTTTTGTTGGAGTGATGATATTATGTATTTTACCAATTTTCTGTAACTAGGAAACTTAATTCAAGGTTAAGAGAACAGTATTTGACGATAAATATTCTAGGTGCCCTAAAGTCAATTATATGATTACCTTGTTAGTGGGAGAATACTTACAAAAACATTTATTGCCAGTACAGGAAGTGGTTGAAATAACATTTTTTCTGTTACAAGGCAAGACAGTATTTCTTATAGAACGCTGCTTTGCAAGCTAACATAAATTAATGCAATATGAATTTTGTCAAGATTATCATATTAAAAAAAAAAAAAAAAAAAAAAACCACAAGGACACGCCAAAAGTATAAGGGGGGAAAAACACAATGGGGGCTGAAATAAATCCACAATGATATTAATAAAGTTAACACAGTTTGTTAGGAATGAGTCCATAAATTTCAAAAAGGAATAAATGCAGTGAACCAGAGTAGTGAATTGTAATTGGATTTCTGATCTAGTTATGGACTGTTCATAACAACACAAGAGGTAAGATGAGAACCTATCATGGCAGCAACCCTAATGTGTCAGTGGTAAGGCTCAAATTAAAGGGGCCTACCTTCCAATGTTAATTTAAGTTTTTCCTGACCAAAAAGCACTAGCTACCACAATTCTAATACAGAGTTTGCCAATGCCTTAGAAAATGATTTTTAGACAGTCTCAAAGAGATTCAGGTCATCCACAAGACAACTCAGGAAGGGTAGGAAGGATGTCGTTCAAGTTGTTCTCAGCAAGTGTGTTTGAAAGGATGAGCTAAACATAGGGATATTATTTAGGTGGAAGGAACATTTTCAAGAACTTCTAACCCTGGTGGATATACATTGAAGGAGACATTTCCATACACATGCATTGGGCTCGAGTCCAACTCTGTGGACAAGGTCTTTGGGATTGTTAAAAAGCTTGGTAGGTGCAATGCTGCACAAGTGCATAAGGTATGATGCGAGATGCTGAAAACACTTAATATTGTGAAATGTTCTGGCTAACACACCTATCGATTATTTGTGTAAAGAGGAGCAGTCTCTTGAGAGTGGCAGACTGGTATGGTGGTTTCCTATTTAATAAATGAAGACCAGGATAAGTGTTACAATTACCAACAAATCACTCTCTGCAGTTTCCCTGATAAAGCCTACACTGGGGTACAGGAATGGACACTCCATGATAGTAGAAACTTAGACCCAGAAGGCACAATACACATTCCATCATAACTGTGGAATAGTAGTCCAGCTCATGGCAATTCCACAGATATTCCAGAAATTGCTAATCCCATCTATAAATTCTATGTGGAGTTTTAAAAAGCTTATGAACAACCATGGACCCTGTAATATTTTGGGAAAGAGTAAAGTGTTCTGGGACTGCTGCTGTGTGCAATTTATTTCCTATACTTACAGATTAAGAGTTGTGTTTGCATTAGGTCAGTACATTGAATGATGGTGCTAGACTCCACCAAGGATGTGCCTTATGTCTTCTCATGTCAATGCTTTTCCATGGCCAGTATATACAGGGAAGACAGAGTTTCAAAACATCTTCACCCTGGACAGAGTTTTTCAAAGGGTCTGTTTTCAGGGAACTAGAAAGCAGTTTGTGTGTGGACGAAAGGCCAAAACTCACATAAAAAAAAAGAAAATACTTGGGTATATGTGGACAGGGTCTTAGAACATATAGTATGTTTTGGGATCATCCTAGACTAACAGAGTCAGCACATAAGGTCATACAAAGTTAGGGTCCAATCCCTGATGTATTTTGGATAACTTTAATACTGAAAGATGTGTGCAACATAGCACTTAAGGCTAAATTACAATGAATTTTGGACAGATTGACAAGGAGTACATGTTATGAATGATGGTTACAATTAGTGTCCGAGATACTAATTCAGAGATCCTTTTTCTAACATTGCTTAACATCATCTAGGTAGGGAAAACAGTAAAACTGATTGACAGGAGTTTAGAATTTCCTCCATGCTAATATATAAAATTGTAGATATTGATAAAAGACTAGCCTAGTTGGGAATGCTCCTTTTGACAATATCCAAAATTATATAAAAATGAAAGATCTGTTGTAGGTGTTAAGTATTTGAGACTTAACTGATCAAAGGAATGCATACAACAAATCAACAAAGGGGGCTTTGAAAGGTCAGAACTGCTAAGGACTACTATGATTTAAATGCACTGTAGGTTAAATAGTGCTGGAATACATGATTAACCCCTTTAATGGGGGCCCTTTTTCAGTAGTCACTTCCCTATTTTTTTTTAATCCCTTGATAGAAATGATTGAATTTTGCTAAAATATTATCTAATTGAGATGCAAGTTAAATTCTTGGAAGAAAAAAAAATTAAAGTACAAATTTATTTAAATAATTTTTGTTTGCAACAATAAACGAATTTTATGCTAGGTTTTTTTATAGATTTATTTACACTATGTACAAATTTTCCATTTTTCACTTAGTACTCCAGTTGCGTGTGGTACACACAGAAGCACAGAGTAGCGCAGAGTGGAATATTGCAGTCTCTGCAGTACTATATTGTTTCCTTCCTGTGCTTGTGTGACAAACACACTACACATCTCTTATGAGATGTTTCCTCAGCATGCGAACATCTCTCTTATCCTTCCAATTCAAAGCCATCGACTTATTTCTGAATGCAGCAGCAACTTCTCCCGATTCCAATTGTTTTGTCGTCACAGAAATTGTTCAGGTCCTTTGTTTGATCTCACTCTTCCTACTGCATAAATTTCCATTGAATTCAAAAATTCATACAGCTCGGGACTGCTGTAGTAATTGATTAGTCCTATCAGATAACCTTGATTCAGTAGTTTCTCCGCAAGTGTTAGCACAATCCGCAACGGTACATCAACCCCTCCTACATCGTTTACAAGTTCTTTATCTTTTCCCTGTGTACATCTTCATATTCCACACATACCCACATTTATTGCCTCACAAAGTTTATACAGGATTCCAACCCAAAAACGTGATCTTTTTTTGGAACATACAGGTATACCTTCCACCCTAGATGGCCTTTCCATAGCAGTGAATGTTCATCGATTGAAAGATCTCCCTCGGGAATGTAACTTCCAGAGAATTTTCGATTGCAGTGGTCGAAGAAAGGCTTGATTTTATACATCTTTGGAGAAACTGGTCCAGCGTCATTATATGCTTCATTATCAAATAATGTGTAACACACATCTAACTGCTACACAAAAAGGGACAAATCTCAAAAATGAAACTTATAAAGCATCAAAACACAGACAAAACTACTAACCGAATTACCACTCACAAAATAAGAGCAGTAATCAAAGAAATTTCAAATGTTCAAAACACGCTTATAACTTTGCACATGATAAAAACTGCGAAGGTATACTGCTGAAGGAAAGACGATTGTTCACTAAAAATAAATGCTAAAACTAAATCCTTATCTCTTAAAAATGTGACTGAGGGCAAGTGAAAGAAAAAGTACCATTACAGGTTCTTTGGTCTCGTAACTACCATAAAACTTTCACGCAAGTAAAAAATGTCTGTACCTCTGCCACTATGACCACAGAGTTTTAAAAAAAAAAAAAAAAAATTATATATAAATCACACTAGACAGCAGAACCATGCAGAGAACACATCTGAAGGATCGCATTCCCCGAGGAGGGAAAAATCTTTTTTTATTATGCATTTCTATAGACGGTCTCCCCATTCAGTGTTGTTTTTGGCTCCCCATTAAATGGGTTAACACACACTAGAACCACAAAAAAAGTATTTCTACCATAAATTACTTTCTACATTGGTTCAATACTTTAAATCTATAATGTACAACCAGATACAGTAGGTGTATATAGTGGAGTTGGAGAAGAACTCCCCAACTCCCACCACCAGTCAAAAAAGTATGAATATTCATAAAGTGAAAGTGAGACCATGTCACTTTTGGGTTAATATATTTGCAAAGTCGTTCTTTCTGTTCATGGCCATATTTTGTATGGCAAAGAACTGATTCACTGTCCAAGACCAGTACTGAAGCTGCACTGCTTCTCCTGAATCTGAAGTTGAACTAAGAGAGAGTTTCAGTTTAGTACCCTAGCATATCCTTTCTTAGCCAGAACATCTCCACAACACCAAGTCCTTTCAGTATTTCTAGTATGACTTCTTTTACCACTTTGGTTCTGCCAATACAGAGTTTTTGATTAGCAACCTTTGCCACAACAGGCAGACACAAACAGTGTTTTTGGCTTTGTCTCATTCTGATGATTTTGTATGTAACATACATCTTCCCAAATTAGACTTTTCCCTATCTTTGCTGAGAAAAGACTGGGTGACATCCCACCTACCTTACCTATGTTGTCAAATGGTTTGCCAGAAAGTCGTACAGGCACTGAAAAGTCATTCTCCATTGCCACACCAACTTACCCACACAGACACTCTTTATAGCTTTGCTTAAGTCACTGCAGCAGATGCGTGCGCAGGACCTCTTGGAAAAATCTGGCGACTTTCCTGTTAATGTAATAGTGAAGGCCTCTTCCTTAGCACTGGTGTCTACCAAATGGACTTTGTAGAGGCCATCACGAATGGCATAAACGATCTTTTGATCTTTCAGTCAAAGCTCCAAGCAGTTGTCTCCACTACTGAGGTCTTGAATGTCTATCTATGACCTCTTACAAAATACAGAAGATCTTTTCCAAGAGAGGAAGGAAGTATCTAATCAATTTTACCATTTTATATAGTTGATAAAACTGATCTACAGGATATGCAGAATATGTAAACATGCAGTTGTATAAAAAAAAACAAAAAACTACACATTAAAATATTGTGCAGTAGAAAGGCACAGTGGTTAACACTACTTATTCATACTTCTAGGACAGTTGGTTCAAATTCCATCACTGTCACCATCTTTGTAGAACTTGAACATCACCTACATCCATATAGGCTTTCTCTGGTCACTCTATTTTAATGACACATTCAAGACACGAAGGGTAGATTAATTGGCAAGTCTAAATTAGATGTGATTTAGATGTTCATTAGGAGTGTACTTTGTATTGGATTAGACCATACCATGCAAAACAATGCCATGCACATCTTTGATGCCCACATAGTTAAAGGCATATCACAGAACACCCATAGGATATATCTTAATTGTTAAATCTGATTGGAACTACTTGACAAGTATTTAACACACAACATCATGGATTGAACATGGTCCCTTCCTTAGAAGGGGAAGGTTATCAAATAATAAGATAAAATTAAACCGAATCATAAAGTTTCTTTGTTTTAGGTGAAATGTAAAATAAGCTGATTTTCACAATATTTAATGCATTAAAAAAGAATCATTTTTCATTAAAAAGGAATAACTATTTTTTAAATATGATAAATATATTATATATATTAAAAAAAAAAAATCACACATACTTTTGTGGAGATCTGTTCTCAACTTCTGCTTTCAAGCGTAGATTCTCTCTTACCAAGTCAATGTTCTGTGCTCTCAGATTCTTATTAGCCTAAAGAAAAAACGTCTGTACTGACTGCTGCAATTCAACTTTCACATGTATATAAATATAAACACAAAATATTTAATATAAAAAATGTTTAAAAACGGACATTGGGAAAGGTACAGATTGAAAAACTGCTCAAAGCATCAACTATTATACAAAAATGTGAATGTCTTCATTGGGTAGAAGTTTTAATATCTATGTACAACTTGAAGATGCTGTTTAAGTCATTCATGCACTGTGCAAACCTGTCCTTTCTATTATTCCAACTCCATCAAACAGAAGAAGGTTCATGGGGATTTGAAGCCTATCCCAGGAACACTGAGTACAGGGCTAGAACCAACTCAGCAAGGGCACCAGTTTTAACTGCATGAATTACATAGGTATGCCCACAAAACTTACAGTATATAAGACCTACTTAGAGTTTCCAGGTAAGAATAATAAATAGAGTGGAGTTTGTAGCACTGAAATACCTGAATATGTCACATATAATATATAGCATATACACTTAGGTCCATAAAAGACAACTTTTTTCTAATTTTGGTTCTGTACATTACCACAATGAATTTTAAATGAAACAACTCAGATGCAGTTGAAGTGCAGACTTTCAGCTTTAATTCAGTGGGGTGAACAAAACAATTGCATAAAAATGTGAGGCAACTAAAGCATTTTTTAACACAATCCCTTCATTTCAGGGGCTCAAAAGAGATTGGACAATTGACTCAAAGCCTATTTCATGAGCAGGTGTGGGCAAGTCCGTCGTTATGTCATTATTAATTAAGCAGATAAAAGGCCTGATTTGAGGTGTGGTGCTTGCATGTGGAAGATTTTGCTGTGAACAGACAACATGCGGTCAATGAAGCTCTCCATGCAGGTGAAAGAAGTCATCTTTAAACTGCGAAAACAAAAAAAACACATCCGAGAAACTGCTACAATATTACGAGTGGCAAAATCTACAGTTTGGTACATCCTGAGAAAGAACGCAAGCACTGGTGAACTCAGCAACGCAAAAAGACCTGCACATCCACGGAAGACAACAGTGGTGGATGGTCGCAGAATCATTTCCATGGTGAAGAGAAACCCCTTCACAACAGCCAACCAAGTGAACAACACTCTCCAGGGAGGTAGGCACATCGATATCCAAGTCTACCATAAAGAGAAGACTGCATGAAAGTAAATACAGAGGGTGTACTGCAAGGTGCAAGCCACTCATAAGCCTCAAGAATAGAAAAGTTAGATTGGACTTTGCTAAAGAACATCTAAAAAAGCCAGCATAGTTCTGGAAAAACATTCTTTGGATAGATGAAACCAAGATCAACCTCTACCAGAATGATGGCAAGAAAAAAGTATGGAGAAGGCGTGGAACAGCTCATTATCCAAAGCATACCACATCATCTGAAAAACACAGTTGAGGCAGTGTGATGGCTTGGGTGTGCATGGCTGCCAATGGCACCGGGACACTAGTGTTTATTGATGATGTGACACAGGACGGAAGCAGCCGAATTAATTCTGAGGTGTTCAGAGACATACCGTCTGCTCAAATCCAGCTAAATGCAGTCAAATTGATTGGGCAGCGTTTCATGATACAGATGGACAATGACCCAAAACATACAGCCAAAGCAACACAGGAGTTTATTAAAGCAAAGAAGTGGAGAATTCTTGAATGGCCAAGTCAGTCACCTGATCTTAACCAAATTGAGCATGCATTTCACTTGTTGAAGACTAAACTTGGGACAGAAAGGTCCACAAACAAACAGCAACTGAAAGCCGCTGCAGCAAAGGCCTGGCAGAGCATTAAAAAGGAGGAAACCCATCTAGTGATGTCCATGAGTTCAAGACTTCAGGCTGTCATTGCCAGCAAAGGGTTTTAAACCAAGTATTAGAAATGAACATTTTATTTCCAGTTATTTAATTTGTCCAATTACTTTTGAGCCCCTGAAATAAAGGGATTGTGTTAAAAAAATGTTTTAGTTGCCTCACATTTTTATGCAATTGTTTTGTTCAACCCACTGAAATAAAGCCGAAAGTGTGCACTTCAACTGCATCTGAGTTGTTTCATTTAAAATTGTGGTAATGTACAGAACCAAAATTATCCTGGTCCAAATATTTATGGACCTAACTGTACATACACATACACACACAAACATAAATACCATATGCATACACAAAGACAAATATGTATATCACTTAACTTACATGCAACATTTCCAGCACTGGACATGGATCAACTTGCATCTCAACAATTAAAAAGACATTTCTTAAAGAACTATAAATTATTCATCTGTATCTTGTTACTCTTTTCCCTTAAAGTGTTACATCAAGACTCCAATTAGTTTAATCCTGTTATTTGCAAAGGCTATTTCTTAACCATGTGTTGGAGATCAAACAAACTGTTTTAATAACCATTTGATAATATTTTGCTTAATAAAAATACTTCAATAAGATTGTTTTAAGTTGTAATAATCTTCTTATATAATACATTCCCGTGGCTGTCCGTTTGTCTGTCCAGGATTTTAAATCACCTGTAGCTCGCAAGCCGTTTTAACCATTGACCTGAAATTTGGTACACATATACTACGTGACCTCTACTATCTGCTGTCGCGGTGATAATTGACCTCCAAGGTTTTTCCTTCTTTTTATTTTAATTTTACTGTACAATCAACTCTCGGCAGCAGCCAGCAGGGCAGCCATGTGGCAGAGCAAGTGTATGGGGGCCATTTTCATTACCTACCTCTTCATATCTTAAATCATTCTTGAGGCAGATTGAAGACTTAAGTGCCAGCTTAAGTAAAAAGGTAAGGAAAATATACTAAGTAATTGCAACACAAACACTGAGTTAATTAACTCAAAAAGATGCAGACAAAAGAACAGAAGAAATGGGCCGCTAGGGCGGAGAAAAAAAGAGCTGCTCAGGAAGCAGCAAGCGCATCAACCTCTGAGCAAACGAATGGCAAACGTACAGAGAAACAGTATGAAAACTATGAATGCTCAAGTCAAGTGTATTCGTGCAGTGCGCCGTTACTGGTACTGAAAATAATGCAAAAATACACACAAAAATACAAAAATTTTATTGCTACTCTATTAACTACAATTTTACAAAAATTTGTTTTACTTTGTTATTAGTAACATGACACTGCTACAGAAATCAATTGAGATCCTGGGCAAAGACAGATTTGTCTTTCTTAACAGTGGTAATTTTGGCAGTATCAGTAAAACAACAAATCATTTTTAAATTTCTCTGAATATCAGTACAGTTCTTGGTGACTGACAGTATTTCCGTTTGTCTGCCTTTTTTCTAAAGTATTGCCATCTGAGCCTTTTGTCTTGAGTAATATTTCTTCATGAGATAAAAATCTAAATTCAGAGAATGATTTTTTGGAGTATGTGTTGGAGTCACAGATTCTATTGTTGCTTTATTGCTTTGTGGAATCTTTATCACCCATCTCTTTCTCTGTAATTCAGATAGTGCTTACAGCTAAATTATGGAAGTGAAAATTTCGCTGTATTCTGTGCACATGTCAAACTTGAACTTCAATCTGGTTGAATTAAAAACAGTCACTTGTTCCGACTGTTGTGGACCTTGCACTGTATACAGAATGCTCCGATTAAGCTGTAAAAAGACAGGAGTCCTACAATCCAAGCAACACATACAAATCACATAAATGGAGTATATGCGGTCAAGTGTATTTAGGACTGAGGGGGAAATAGGCCATCCACTAGGGCTGGGTATAAGCACTGGTGTCCCAATTCAATTCAGTTTCGATTCAAATTAATATAAATTTTATCTTGATTGAATTTGCGTGCACTGAAATATTTTAAGGTTTTTTTTTTTTTTTTTTTTAAATATAAATTACTTAACCATGCGTTGAGAACATGAATATCACGGTTTTAAAAAAAAAAAAAAAAATTCACAGCACTGCCCCGATTCAAACTTCACCATAATTTAACATTGCCACATTAGAGTCCACATATATTTCAGAGAGGGGGGTCTCCTTGTTTTAATACAATGTAAAGGCATCTACAAACCAGATTCTAAAAAAGTTGGGACACTATACAAATCGTGAATAAAAACTGAATGCAATGATGTGGAGGTGCCAACTTCTAATATTTTATTCAGAATAGAACATAAATCACGGAACAAAAGTTTAAACTGAGAAAATGTATCATTTTAAGGGAAAAATATGTTGATTCAGAATTTCATGGTGTCAACAAATCCCAAAAAAGTTGGGACAAGGCCATTTTCACCACTGTGTGGCATCTCCCCTTCTTCTTACAACACTCAACAGACGTCTGGGGACCGAGGAGACCAGTTTCTCAAGTTTAGAAATAGGAATGCTCTCCCATTCTTGTCTAATACAGGCCTCTAACTGTTCAATCGTCTTGGGCCTTCTTTGTCGCACCTTCCTCTGTATGATGCGCCAAATGTTCTCTATAGGTGAAAGATCTGGACTGCAGACTGGCCATTTCAGTACCTGGATCCTTCTCCTACGCAGCCATGATGTTGTGATTGATGCAGAATGTGGTCTGGCATTATCTTGTTGAAAAATGCAGGGTCTTCCCTGAAAGAGATGATGTCTGGATGGGAGCATATGTTGCTCTAGAACCTGAATATATTTTTGACAACGCC
The DNA here is from genome assembly GCF_016835505.1 of Polypterus senegalus. Taxonomy (NCBI): domain Eukaryota; kingdom Metazoa; phylum Chordata; class Cladistia; order Polypteriformes; family Polypteridae; genus Polypterus; species Polypterus senegalus. Next base: position 238,867,410 of record NC_053155.1, read on the forward strand.
TGAGCTTGTGGATCTTGCTTAGAAATGGCTTCTTCTTTGCATTGTAGAGTTTCAGCTGGCAACGGCGGATGGCACGGTGGATTGTGTTCACTGACAATGGTTTCTGGAAGTATTCCTGAGCCCATTCTGTGATTTCCTTTACAGTAGCATTCCTGTTTGTGGTTTTTTGGGATTTGTTGACACCGTGAAATTTTGAATCAACCGTGAAATTTTGAATCAACATATTTTTCCTTTAAAATGATACATTTACTCGAATTAAACGTTTGATCTGTCATCTACGTTCTATTACAAATAAAATATTGACATTTGCCATCTCCACGTCATTGCATTCAGTTTTTATTCACAATTTGTTTAGTGTCCCAACTTTTTTGGAATCCGGTTTGTACTTTATAAAACAGGTACAATGTTTTGTGAACAATATTAAAAAATACCAAATATTGCTTCTTAAATAATAAACTTTTATTCAGTAACCCATTCACGTGTTATGAATTGCCATGTAGAAACCCTTCAACTAAACTGTTAGCCAAATGTATTCCCCTGCTGGATATTTAAAATAATCTTGAATTAGTCAAAATTAAAAGATACAGCAGGAAGACTTGTGTCTTTCTATAATTCTGCAAGTTACAAAAATCTTAAGCTGCATTAATCAGTCTCAAAGATGTGTCCTCAAAGTTCCTCCTCAGATAAAAAGGAACCCTTTTAAAACAAGGATCTAGAGCTAATGCTTGTTGATAGAAACGCTGGATGAATGGAACATAAAAGACAGAACCAACCATCGTGACAGACAATGTCGCTAATATGACCTGTGCAGTACTGCTTATGGAGCTACTTCATGTCGGATGCTTTGCCGACATGTTCACTTTGGAATTGCAGTCTGCATTTTAAATTTAAACAAATGCCCGTTTGTTCAGCCGGGGAGGCACGTTGCAGTCTTTTTCCACCGTTGAACAGCTAGCCATGTGCTTTAAAGAGAAACGTTTATTGGACTTGCCATCACACATCCTTGCGAGTAATGCGGTCATGCAATGGAACAGCACATTGGAAATAACAGTAAGGTTTTTTGAACAACAGGCAGTCATCTCAGCAACTCTACATATAGACAGTGAAGTTGTTCTCGGTGTGACTAACATTTAGCACTCATGTCTGCAACACATTCGCCACAGGTGCGCAGCAATTTTTTATGTAGTTACATGCAACTGTCACATAGGAATCTGCTACCATGCATGTCTAGCTGACCCAAGTTAGGGGTACACTCTCTGCTGACCTGAGAAACATGGTGACGATTTGCTTAAGATCTTCATAAAGCCTAGGTACAATAACTTAACTAATTTGCTTTCTGGTTGGTATAGCATACAGTGGCTACAAAACTCATATCATTTGTCAAAAGCCCTCATTTTCAACACTGTATGGTCTCATATATTTACAAGTAAAGAAAACTGCTATAAATTCGGTTATTTCTTGAGCATGAGGCAAATTAAATGGAAGCCTAAAGCTAAAAGCCATCTTCAGTGTAGATTGTTCAGGCTACGTTTTTATGTGCCAGCAGGATAAATAATGTTCCAACTTTGCTGTGTTACAAGAATACTTCCGAGTTGCACAGCTTACATATAGCTTTGCGTTTATCCAGTTCTTTACCGACGCACTATTTGAATCTGTAGCAAATTCACATATCTGGATTTAAATGCTGGAGCAGATTTTATATGAGTTGGACACACCTTTTTATGTGAGGTAGTAAAGTGTTTTTTCTGTAGAAAGCATTAATAGAAGCATTAGCAACAGAAAATGGATCAGATGCCAAAGACAAAGATCAGCAAAAATGTACATATAGTAATGCAGCAGTATAGAGATTCACAATATCAATCTTTAGACTTTAAGAGTCGCTATTTAATTGGTTAAGTGAAAAGTAACGATTAATCAGAAAAGTCTGTATTTTTACGCATGCCTTTCATACACTACATTCTTTTTCTTAGTATACTATCAGGAAAAGTGCAATTTTTTCCAGAAAACTCTGCATCATGACTTTTACAGATGCAAACACCGTTTTATTAGACAATCAGTGACGCCAATCAATCCTTAGGCAAACCCTATGAGAATGAATGGTAGTAGGTATGCAACAGGTAAATATGACAGCCCTGGATCCTATCTTTACTGCAACACATGGTGGTATAAGGCTCTGTTAATATAAAACTGCTACCTGCTTACATCATCAGACCATTTTATTTGCTTGGTGAATTTCCAGAAATATGTTACAATTATGTACATTTATTCTAAGGAAAACACTGCTAATACAACGGAAATTATATTATTGAAATAACAGGTTTCATTGTACACCAAAGTTCACTGAGGTGGACTTAAACAATTTCATGCTAAACAAATAACCTCTGAACATCATGTGTCAATATGTAAACTACCCAAAAAAATCAATCACCTTTCTGACTTCTGCTACAAATCAATAAATTCATAGGTAAATCATCCAAAAACTCTACTGATCACAACTTCTTCCTCCTTATTTACAACAAACAAACACTGACAATAAGTGAACTGAGAAATATAAACAGACTGGTATATGTATAAAGAAGTAACCACTGATGTCAACTATCTTTCTAATGTCTTTAGTAGCTGAATCACGTTTTGTAAATATATGCTTATTCCAAAAAACCAAAAAGAAATTCTTTATAAAGCAGTCCTGGATCAAAATATGAGCAATATTAAACAAAAAGAACTAACGACAAACACATGCAATGTGACAATCACTTCAACCATTAACTATTTATAATGCTGTGCTAGTATGGGCAAAATGCAGTTTTCTATTCTGTGGTGTTGTGTACTGGGCTGGTAACATCACTTCAAGAGAAGCCCACTGAATTAACAAACAATTAAAAGGGCAGGCTCAGTTATGGGACACATTCAGGACACTCTTTATATTATATGTACTGTATACAGAGCTTCTGTAAAAAACCCAATATCTTTCTGGGGACTTGTCTATCTATTGATATATGTATCAGGGATGTTTCTTTCATGCATTTGTTGTTTCATTATTCCATTGTCTATTTTTCCAATAAAACTTTGCTCAGAAAAAGAAAAATATCAGTCATTAATTAATGATTCAAAATGTTTCTTATATTAAACTTTTACAACGTTACAATGTTCTGGAGTTACATATACATTTAATGACTTAGTTGCTACTGACCGATTAATGCAAAGGACTCCGTGGCTTAAGAGTAAGTCTAACATGTAGTCCCTATTAACTAGGCCTCTCGTATGTATATTCTTTCTCCTCTTTTAAACATCCTATATTCAAAAGGACTTTGCAGATTGTAACATATTAAAACAGATTATGTTTTTATATTTTAAGGTTACAAAATAAGAATGAAATATGTCACACTCCACTGGTTGAAGATGTGAATTGGTGCAATATTCCCTTTATGCAAGTTAATGATACAAAAACAAAAGTTTTTTTTAATATGAACTCTCTCTTTATGTTCTTAATAAAATCTTTAACATTTCAACAGATGTATACCTAAGCTAGTTTTAAATAATTACTGATGTTAGGAATGAAATAGGAAAAACAACATTTTTAAAAGAACCAAAGTAAAAGAGATCTGAAAACCAAATACGTCAAATCAGTTTTACAAATGTGTGGTGCTAAAATTAGCGTATACCCAATACATTCTGAATTCAAGCTTATACAGCATATAATCCAGTCATTCTAACCAAGTTAATTTACTTACATTTTTCTTTAATACAGAGTTTCAGCTTTAATTTATAATTCTTATAGGTATCATTAATGGCAATCAGTGGTTAACGGCTTGTGGTAAATTAACTTTAATCTTCTTCACATTAGCTTGATATCATGTCAGAAATATCCTTGTACAGTGCTGTATATCATAATAACAATATGTCTGTTTTATTTAGGTGATATTGTGGTCAGTTTATAAAAATCTCTACTAAAAAATTAATTTTCCTCTTGTGGAAAGTTAAATTTATTTTTCTTGCTACTTAACTAAAGTGGTCTCCCCTCCTGGAAGACTTCTCTAATTCAATGATAATCTCATTTGATTGTATAAATAAATATTCTACAGATCCATAGCAGTTTTAAAAACACAGTGTTTAATTAACAAGCTGCTAAAAAAACCCTAACTGTGCTGAACACAACAGTATTCCAAAGCCTTTTAATCTAGAGATACATTTGGCTTATTATTATTATTATTATTACCTCTTTCAGCTTTTCCATATCAGTTTTCACTTTCTCATAAAGATCACTAGCAGCTTTGAGTTTACTTGTCCACTCCTCCAAAAAGCCGGGATCAACAGTTTTATCCTCTCTCTTCTGCTCAGCATTCTCACTTTTATTTGATAATGGCTGGTTTGCAGGGTAAAGAACTGATTTCAATTGTAACTCCAAGTTTAAGTTTTTGTTTCTCAGCTCATCATTTTCATTTTGAAGAGTCTCTATTTCATCCTGTAATAACAAAGAAAAAAACATTTTGATTTCACAAGCAATAGTAGTAACTATGGTTGTTTATACCTTTCATTAGCACCATGATACGAGCAAATCCCAGAAAAAACATGAAACTGAAAAGTCGTACTTTTTTGCTCATTTTTATGTGCACACAGATCTGCAAGACAAACCAAAGTTACTATTTTAATTGCCACATCAAGTGGAATACCTCACACAATATCTTAACTACATGTTGAAACCAACAGAAATAACTTGCTTAAAATACAAAAATCATCCTAACCCTTAATAATTTTAAGGTAAGTGTCCTAATTCACTACAAATAGGAAAACTATTCTAAACCTTATTATCAAAGTCATAGCAATAGAATTAGAGTATGTAAATCTTTTACCCAGATTTTATAACTGGTAGTATCATTTTTATCAGCAAGGACTATAGCCAAATTTTGCTGTAACATGCTGATTAATGGCACAAATTGACTTAAAAGATTTAAATAATGCCCAAAGCCATTAAGTCTCCACCACCACAGTTCATATTTGTAATAATATACATTTTAAAAATAATTGGTGATGGTTCAAGTAATCAGCTGCTGATCTAAATCAGCCAGTTTCAACTCCAAATGACTCAATCACTGATCAGTAATTTTTATTATCTCAAAAAGCAATAAGCTTTTCTAAGTTTGCATAAAGAAGCACTGCACATTTATTATGGTAAAGAACTCTGTTACTTAAGGAAATGTATGTGTCGTTTTATTTCCAGAACATCTTCCAGTAAACATTAAATAAAAAAGTGGAATAATACACTGAGAATGAACCAGGGGAGTTTCCCTGTGTATACAGATAAACCCCAAATGTCTATGTTATCCAGTGGAACGTAGAGTGGAAGAAAAAGGGTTCCACTGACAAAGAGGCACAGCTCACCCAGAAATCTAAAGAGACTCTGTTTTTAATGACTTTAGACCTGGTATTTTGCCCTTTAATTTAACCAAACTCTTCCTGTCTTAAGTGATGACAGTAAGTGAGCTTGTGTTTAGTGCAGTAGCTGAGGATGTCCTAATTCAAAATTACAAAACAAAAAGAAAAAGAAGAATTTGCCCTCACTGCTTAGTAAGAAATATGCTTGCTAAAAACTTAACAGACAAATCTGCTTACATTAATCACAATCTGTTAAGTATATTAGCCTTGCATTTTCTTAATATGAACATTTTATTATAATCATAGTTTGCAAATATGACAAGTACTATTTTCCTTTATACCATATATATTTTGGATAAATGCTTTGTGTACATGTTTTAGGGCTTAAATGTGTGCATTTTCAAGGATTTTATTCATTTTTGTATTTATTTATGTTCAAACAATAAGTCTCATTTTGTTACAAACAATGAACTGGTAGCAACTGTCTGCACTTGACTGTAAAAATTTAAAACTATAATGCCTTAAAATAGAACATAAGGCTTCTACAATGTCTACAAGACATTAGTGAAATAAACAAACATGATTAAGAAAAAAATAACTTACAATGTCCTGTTTCACCAATCTCGACTCTTCATATACCTCATGCTTTCATTTTTTTACATCATCCAATAAGAATAAAATTAATAAAACTAGGGGGCTTGGCCCCCTGCTCGCTTTGCTCGCCAACCCCCGTGTTTGGTTTTCTGGATACACACTTGTAAGATTTTTTTTTTCTTTGAATTGTTGCTATTTCATTAATTTCACTTTTATTTCAGAACTTCTGTAAAACCAATATTTCGAATCTTTCGTGTCCCAATATGCTGAATCTTTTAAATGAGGTCTGTGAGACTTGTGTTTAATGACTTTGTACCATAATTTAAGATAGGCTTCTCTGTTTGGAATTTCGGCCCAGACAAAATGATCCATATCCTCAGCAGTTAATGTTTTTTTTTTTTTTTGCAAAGTAACCAATAAATGCATGCGAGTTAAACCCCGTGTATGAAATCCTCAAACTTAAACTAATTTCCTTTTGTTTGCGTCAATGCGATCTGCGCCATCTTTTTTTTTTTTGATACTGTGGCGACTGACATAATAAAGTGGCACAAATGTTCTACTTTAACAATCGCCGACTGCGTACCCCAAACGCAACTTTCTAGCACCCTCTCCAACCCCTCCTCCCACGGGTCTCGCCTCCCCCTTGCTGCATCAATCAGCACCCAGCTATCAGTCTTCCGTGCTGTACTCGGCCTTCACGTTGCCATTTCGTTAGTTTCACTTTTATTTCAGAACTTCTGTAAAAACAATATTTGGAATCTGTCATGTCCCAATATGCTGAATCTTTTAAATGGAGGTCTGTGAGACTTGCGTTTAATGACTTTGTACCACAATTTAGGATAGGTTTCTCTGGAATTTCAGCACAGACAAAACAATCCATATCATAGGCAGTTAATTTTTTTGCAAAGTAACCAATAGATGCATTTGAGTTAAACCTTGTTTTAAAAATTCTCTAACTTAAACTAATTTCCTTTTGTTTTTTGTTAGTGCGATCTGTGCTATCTATTTTTTTGATACTGTAGCGACTGACGTAAAGTGTCACAAAAGTTCTACTTTAACAATCTCTGACTGTGTAACCCCAACCACAACTTTCTAGCACCCTCTCCAACCCCTCCACCCACAGGTGTCACCTCCCTCTTACCGCATTAATCAGCACCCAGCTATCAGTATGCCGTGCTGTACTCTGCCCTCCCTCGAGCGGACCTAACAGTCACTTAAAACAAAAAAGGCTTCAGCTTGGCTGGGACGCTACAATACTTTCACCTCTTACTGCTTTCACATTCTGTACCTTTCTCTGCATATGTATCTCGCCTTGGGTGTCTTTTCTCCGCGATGCTCTTTCTTGTTTGCTAAAGGTACATGACTGAATGTTTTGCTGGCTGTCCATGGTCTTATTTGATAAGAAGGGCGTGTCTTGCAAGAATCTTATGTTCCATGGCCTCGCGAGACGCTACACTGTCAGTCTTTTTTGTCTCGCGGGTCTTTAAAATGTCTTTCGAGAACTTCCGGTAAGATCAAATCTCGTCACCTGGCTTTTACATTCTAGGATTATAGAAAGATAGATAGAGAGATAGACTCTACTGAATTATTAGTAACTTAAAAATTCTGAATATTTTGACCTGTTGCTTTATCACATACTTGCTAAGCATCCAACGCCAGATTCTTGCTTATGAGTAGTGGTAAATCTGACAAAGGCCAAATAATAGAACATAAGCACTTCCCCAGTTAAGAGGCATGTAAATAATTATGCTAAACATCCTTTACACCTCATGTATACTACACCAGCTCTTCATACACCAAAGAAACAAGAATATATAAATACCAAGTACAAGTGTCTATTACCAAATATTAGTCTGTTTTGGTCAATCCAACTTGTTACACATCTAGAAGTGCTACAGATAGCTTACCATTTCCCTTGTGGGTAATGAGATCACTGCTATGGCTTGTACTACATCAGTAATATAGCATTATTTAAAATAAAGGAAGTATTTCATCACAATTACCTCAAATTCTTTGTGAAGCAATTCAAGTCGTGTCTTTCGAAGATGCTTTCGAACAGATCGGCTATCACTTGTCTCACATTCATTTGAAGCACCTATAAAAGCATCAAAATCAACTTATTTATTTAAAACAGACTTAAAATGTCTCTATACAAGTTAAATAGTAATATATCTCTATGCATCACAGACTAGACAAGAACCAGCCACTTAGGTATACTTAAAAATCCCTTTTTGCCAATCAATCTAACATGTTTTTTCATGTATTTCCCAGATCTAAACAAACAAAATGGACAAACTCAATGCAGATATTGACTAGGCAAGAATTTAAAACAACTTTCATGAAGCAAAAAGGCAACAACCCCCTTAACCCCAGTGACTACCAAAAATGAAGAAAAAGAAATTCAACACATTTGAAAAATACAATATGTTTTAATTTACTGTATACTCATTTACTTTTAGTACTTCATAAAATATTAAGCCAAAGTACAAGAGGACTATTTTGTTGTGGGAAAATTACTGTTATATCACATTTCTTTTCCTCTGTTTCGATTTCCAGACACTTCATGATGCCAGACATTACCACCTTTTCCCTTTCTCTAGAAACATTTTTCTTGATTGGATTGTGTTACTAAAAACAACTGTCACCAACTGGCCCATCACCAAAAAGAATTTTTTTTGACCAAGATTATGCTTGCAATTTAAGAGCAATTTAACACTTTAATTTAGAGCATCAGGAAAAGTACCCATTGGTCACCCTTAGAAACACAAGTAAAGATACTTTTAAGACTACTTTTCTTCTTAACTTCAGGTCAAATGTAAACAGTGAGCATCAGGTCCAGGCAAATAAATTTATAAAATAGGTTATGATCTTTTCTGTAAGAGTTGTGCTTGTCCCTTACTCTTGCATCATAGCACAATACAGTTACTGCTGTGTTCATGAGCCATGGAGCTTTTCAGACTTCTCATTTTTAACATTTTACATTCCCACTTTGTTTAGTTTACGTGAATTTTCAGTCTGACTTTTGAGAGAAACACACAGTCCCCAATGAACTGCAACCTTGATCCTCATAAAAAGCATTTAAAGAAAAGCTATCATTTCTTCCTGAAAATGAACAGCAAACTAAAATTATTTAATGTGTATAGTGCCGTTTCAAATACAATTCAACCACAAAACTGGCATTTTTAGCGGAGTTTTTTTTCCTTTATTGAAGGAGCCACAATTCAGGAACACTCATTCAGCTATACCATAACAATTAAAAAAAAGTGTCCATTTAGCTATACTTAAAAAAAAAAAATTAAAAAAAAAGCTGTTAAATAGAGTCTTTTTTATTTATAGTTAAACTTTAACCATCTTGTTTCCAACACAGTAACACCAAGTTTTTTAAAATCGATACTCTGCTTACATTTAGGTGATATATAGAGAAAACATTTATTATTGCTGTCTGGTTGAGTATTCCTATTGATAAACTCCTGGGTGAATTCTTGAGTTACACATAATGCTGCTAAAAGTCTCTGGTTTACTATAATCTTTGATTCTGATGACCACTAATTAAAAAACAAAAGAAGTGTGGTAAAATAAGAAGTTCCCATTTTTGTCTAATTCTAACACTGCAGTCCTCAGTTGCCCTAAAAGAAATTGACACATGTATGAAAACCTTCTTGTAAATGGAAAACATAATAAAAACAAACAATTGCTATGCATTCCATGGCTGCCATCAGATTATTTACAAGTAAATAGAAAGTTCATTAAAGCTCTGTATATGCTTTCTATAAAAACTGCTGCAGGAGGTTCAGCAACTACAACAGGAAGCAGCAATACTACATGTATTCCTTTATGCAGTGCAAGATCAGATCATTTAATGATATTACAGTAACGTAATATTTTCAACTCCACTTAATCCAATTCAGGGACCCTGTGGGTCTGAGCCTCTCACAGCAGTAGTGGTCCCAGGATAGGAATAAAATCAAAAACAACAAGCAAATAAAAAATAAGCAAATATTTCTTTTTCTCATCACAACTGGAAAAATAAAAATCAGTAAAATACCAAGATTTTTAAGGATATTTTCATGTACACAAATAATATAAAGCTTTTTTGCAACAGTGCACTTTTCAAGTCACTTTTTTGGTCTCAACCTTCCAGATACTTTTGTAAGAAAAAAAAAAATGACTCATACACATGATCAGACGTTGTTACAGCTTATGCCTATATGCTAATTAAAATTAGCCAAGGAACTAGACTCTCTTTAAAAGTAGCAACTGCTTGTAAGTAGAAACTGCATCCCATTCACTCTTGCACCTTACAAGTAGGTGTTATATATGTTGTATTTTAGCTGCTTTATTAAAGAATATTACTTTGGGTTAAAAACCAAAACAAGCACTTAGGGTTTTCCTATTCATTTTCAACAATGAAGTGTTTCAGCCCAGTGCTTCAAAACTATGACAGCTGACCAGCAAGAATGTCTGGCAAATGTAGACATTGTGAGACACCAAGTAAAAATATTTATATTAGAATAAACTCTTTGAACAGTGTATTTAGTCATTTCTGTATACTAGACATAGATAAAGATATATGTCAAGTTTCCTGGGGATTATATTCTGTTTTTCTCCCACACCCCAAAGATATGCAAGCTAGATTACACAACAACTCTGAATTAGCCCCATAAGAATAAGTATAGTATGCAAGCTTGACACCCCATCCAAGACAGTGTCTTATTTTGCGTCCAGGGGAGCAAAGATAAGCATCTCCTTCTCAAGACCGTGAACTGGACAGGCCAGTTAGAAAATCGACGAATGGAAAAAAGACAACCATGTTCATTATTATCTGAATATCAATGCAAAGTCTCTGGTCTTTTATTTAAGTTTTGTTTGACGCTGTATTAAAAAGTGATTCATCTCGCTATTACTTCAACTTTCTCATTCAAATGCTTGATACTACAATTTAATACAACTACAACTCACATCAAGTTGACTGGTTACATCACAATGCTCTCAAAACACATACAAGTAGTGTATTTTTATTTGATTTTATTTTTGGCCTTAAAGAGCAGAAGGGTATTCCTATTTTAAATTAAACCATGCAGGAATAGGTGTAACTGCTGAAATTCAATTGCTATTCACCAATGATTTGGTGGTCAAAACCAGTTTTAAATGCATTATTACATTTCCCGTTGGCACCACCATTGTATGTCTGATAGCTAACAATAAATGCATACCTTACAAAGAAGCTACTTGTCTCTTAGGCACTAGTGTTAGACAACAATCTCTACCACAGAGTTCCCTTCTTGAGGCATACAGAGGCCATAGCACAAAGGGGCAGCATGGGACTGGCTCATGCCATTGTTTGACCTGGCTCCAGGTACAGCTGGAACATCTGCTTTGGTTACTATTTGCAGAAACTTTTATCAATAAGAAAGAAATGCCTTGTAAATAGAAATAAATCTTTTTTATTATTATTATTTTATAGCGTGCCCTATGTTCTCTGATGAAGGGATGGGGAGGGCTGCTTTAAGGCTTGTTTTGGGATCTAGCTGGGCACATGGCTAACTTGCATGTTATGCTGCCAGCCACAGGGATCAGTGTTATACATCTGGTGGCAATACTGGCAATATTCTTATTATAGTAAGCCAATGCTCATCAAATGAAAACAGTGTGGTCTTTTTATTTATTTTTAAACGCATGCAGGGTAGAAATTTGGGAGGGAATGAAACAACAGGGAGTGGAAGAGCGGGATTTCCCCTTTGTAAAATAAGTGTGGTTAGAGACAGGAAAAATATTGCATAGTACTGTTGCGTGCAATGGTGTTTTCTTTCCTCTACTGTGTGCTTGCGACCCAGTGATAGGCATGTCAGCAGTTTACTGTCTTACAGTAAGTACACAAGAAAGTTCTACTCATGAATTTCCTGGAAAATATCTCGCCAAACTAGATCACTGGCTAACATAGTATATTTGCTACAAAAATGCTTTGGAGAATTTCGCTGATCAACACCAGTAGTCACAAAGTGTAATTTCAGTAAATAGTTAAAGCCTGTAAGAGATCATTTAAATATTTTACTTTACTAAAAAGGAAATGTAACAAAAGTAATTTTCAAAAACAGTATCATTCAGAATCTGTCCATGGGGAGAAAAACAAAACACACAAAATAAAGTCTGACTGACAAAGTTTAATTATATGTCATTCAAAAAAAATTCCTGTAATTATTGTCTGAGATTTTGAAAATTGTATCTTGATCTTAATGTACAGCTTATTAAAGGTGTCCTGAATAACAGACAATCTCTGGGCAGACCGCAGTTTGTAAGAACCAAGGTTTCTGATACAGGCATAAATAAAACTACAACACCAAAAGAAATCATTCCCATCTCCTTTTCTCTTCATTCTGTACACCAGGGGCCTCATGGATAACGCCATGCAAAGAATTCACACTATAACATGGCATACTGACAAAAGTGAAAATGTTCATACACACAAAAAAATCCTGATGCATAAATCTTGCGTTCGCCAACTTCCACGTTTTTCGACTACATAAATCCCAGTCAGTCATCCCTGCCACTCCCAAACTCATCCCAGAATTATGCCTGTTTGAATATGCAAATCAATATAAACAACCTTTAAACTCAGCATTCTCTGAAAAGGCAACGGCAAAAGCATGGGGTAAATAGAAGAATTTCAGCAAATACCAAGTAGAGGCAAGGAAAAATGTGCTATTTGTTGGTTTAAACAGTGGTATAAACAACAAAAGTTGATCGAGTGTCGGAGAAACTCGAAAGCTCAAGTTCACAAAGTCACACAGTGCCCGAAATAAAAAAGAAGCTGTCAGATATCTAAGTCGCCATAAAAAGGCGAGTCGTAGCCCACCGTCTGAGTGTCATATGAAAGCTTATTAGGGTACAGAGAAAAAAAATAGGCACACAGTGGGATAAAACCACGAAATGTCAACTTTAATCTCGAAATTTCCACTTTAATCATGTAGTTTATTTTGTCATTAAAGTAGAACATCATAAACTTCATCTTTAAATTGTTTAATTTACTAGTTTCTCAAATCCCATCATAACTAAAGTAGCATGTTAAATGCTTTGTTTTGTATTTGAGCTTCTATGTGATCTGTGTGTGTGACTCACTATGTGATTCTTAAATGGGCTTTCTCTTCCTCCGACATGATGCAGAATCCATTACATTCATGATATTACAGTATTAAAATACTGAGATGTATACTTGATATCATTTTCATGATGATACAAGTTAAAACATGTTATTAAACATGGGAACAAGGTGGCGCAGTGATTGTTCATGCCTCACACAAGATACTTGCTGCGTCGTGCTCGACGCTCGATGAAATAATTTATTGCAGCAGTACTGTCTCTTTCAAACATACTAACCCCCAATTCCGGTCCTTACTTTTCTTTGTCCAAATACCCAATCGCCACACAATCAGCTCTGTAATAGACGTTAAGCCATCTGTAAGCTTAGAATGTTGATTCTTGAAAACTTTTAAGGAACACTGAAATATCTTCGTAGTGCATGTTAAATTAAATTATTCTATCTACCCAGTGCCGTGCCACTGCCAACAAGAATACAGCGCGAGGCAGAAACAATCTGTGAATGGAGCAGCAGATCCTTGCTAGCTCTGAGACGCTGTGTCCTCACATGTTTATTTATTAACAATATAGATTATTTAAATTAAGTTAAAAGTTTTATCTGTATAATAAACATATTTTGCTGCATTTCATCTTAAAAATGATATCATCATCATCATACATAAATACACACTTTATAAAATGGCTCAGGTTGTGCAATATTATAACTATCACAAGTTTACAGTGAGGTAATTGTACTTATAAGTACAAACAGTTCTACAAGGAGCACTTCATGGACTGATTGATTGCATTTATAGTTCTTGGAATGAAACTGTTTCTGAACTGCGAGGTCTGTACAGGAAAGGTTCTGAAGTGTTTGCCGTATGAGAGCAGTTCAATAGACAGCATAGCTGAGGCAGCGGATGCTTGATGCTGTATACCAATAATTCTCTTTCCGATCAGCTGCTGTACAGCTGTGATTCCCCACTCAGATACAGCGATATAAATACTGAGTGGTGCAGTGAGAGTAATATGGAAAAAGATGATCTGCTGTGGCAACCCCTAATGAGAACAGCTGAAAGAAGAAGAAGGTGCAGTGATAGTAACAACGCTAAAGCAGCTATTGTATTTGGAATAGTTTGACCATTCTGTGGACCATTACATTGTTACAGGTTAATTACAATTAGATCCATTAAACTAATAAATATGCGGTTAATTTCAGTGTATTTATAAAACCACGTCAGGGATGTAGATCTAAAAAAGAAAGGGAAACCACACTGGAACAGTAGCACTGCTTTGACACTGGGTGCCGTCTGTCTGCAAAACCAAGCGCAGAACTTGCGTACGCCAGGGTATGAGCTACTGTGTAAATATGCGTGGTTTTACACCAAGTTTAGGTTTTATACATCGTGTGGAAGCGTTCATACACAACATTTTTGTGCGTACGCACCATTTATACATGAGGCCCCAGGTCATGTCACTAGCAAAAATTCTCAGATGATTCTGCACAAATGGTGTGCAATGATAATGGAGGTGAGAGAAATTATAGAAGACAGGTGGAGAACTATGCATTTTGGTGCAGAAAGAACTGCCTGCAACTTAACATCACCAAAAAAAAATAGGAACTAGTTATTGACTTTCATCGCACCAAAGAGCCTCTAACATTCAATCACTAAACAGGGGGTAGATGTAGAGGTAGAATTTTGGACTAGTCTTGTAACACATAAAAAATATACGAGAATGGGAATAAGAAAGCAGAAAAAACCTTTTGAAAATTTCATTTACAAGTAAACATACATGACATTTTCTTTATAAACATGATAATATTAAGTGATGCAGTGAAAACGTGTTTTTACAGCCTTGCTTGCTTTCATTATAATCAATAGCAACAGCATGAATTTATTTCACTGTAGATACTGTATGTCTGAGCAACCTTTTATAAAGATAGTATTAAATAAAAAATGAAAATGGAAAAAGCAGATGAACTAGCAATGACTAGTAAAGACTTCATGAATTAAAAAGAAAAAAAAAAAAACATAAAACTGACCTATTATTTCTCTGCAAGGGTTTTCTGAGGTGATGGGTATCCTGCAGGTAGGACACTGGCTATTTCTCTTCAGCCACTCTTCAATACAAGTAGAGCAAAACACATGATTATTGGAGCAGATAACTGGGCGACGCACCTTTGGGGGGAAAAAAAATGGAGTTCAAAGAATGTCACTCTTTAATGTACAGGGTGATTCAAAAAGATTCATCCGATTTCTAAGTGCCATATTTTTACAACCGTGAAGTGCCTAGGAACCAATTACATACGAATTGAAAGAGGGTGTCATAGAGTTTCTGACTGTCACTGGCTCCCTTCTGAACAACGAGCTCCCTCATCGCTGGATTGGCCAAAAAGGAGTCCACGATTTGGCACTCCACTTCTGGCCCCCAAGGTCACCAGATCTCACACTGTGTGAGTTTTTTTTTGTGAGGGTACATTAAGGATTCTGTTTATGTGCCACCGCTACCACTCCCAGCAACACGGGATGATCTCCGAAATTGCATTGGAAAGAGCTGAAAGTACAGTGACCCCCAACATTCTCAATCGAGTATGGGATGAATTTGTCTATCGTGTTGATGTTGTCTGTACAGCTGGAGGAGGTCATATTGAGCACTTGTAAAATTACATAATAAACTTTATGCTCAACTAAACCATTTACAATTTATTGCACTGTTCTGTAATGATTTACATGTGAAATAAATCATTCTGGAAACGGATGAATCTTTTTAAATCACCCTGTATATGAAAGGATGGCTAAAATCCCTAATAATCATTATCGAATTAACAATATCTTTTCGATGATGTATACAGTTATCAGGCCATAAATAATTTTTATGTACATCATAAATAATTCTTTATGTGCAAAACAAAAAGGCAATCAGTCACAAAAACCCTGCAATAAAATGCACAAGGAATAAAAATGTTCCCCAAAAGATTTAAAATTTTATAAAAATAGATGAAAATAAATACATATTGTATGGTGGTTGGTTAAGAAATATAAGCATAACTGAAATAATTAGCATTTTTTAAAAATATATTTTCTTTGAGAAAGAACAAAATAATTTTCAATGCAGTAGATTTTAGAATGCTTTCATGGTTACACACTAGGATGAAACAACAATGATCTGAGATGAGGAATGTAGCCCAAACCAATACTCAAGTAAAAGTACTCAATCAAAAGTTTACTTGATTAAAATATAAAATGTCAGGTCAAAAAACTACTCAGAATACTTTGATGCTGCTTTTACGTTTTGAAAACATAAACTTTTGCATTTCAGATTAAATTAACTCTGAAGTGCCGTCTTTAACATACAGACACTCCCAAATCTAAACTTAAATGATTGCTAACTGTTGCACTCTTATCTACACACTAAGAAATGTTTTTTTCTTTACCAGTCCACCTGATTCAAAGCTAGATAACACAACTTCTATAAATAAAAGTAATGATTGATTATTTTATACATCAAAATCATATGACATTAACTAGAAAACCTTACATATTTAGTTTCTAGAACAACTAGCACAGTTTTCTAGCACAGCTAGCGAGTTACATATGTTCCATGGTTAACACTAACACTTAACTGCTTAGAAAACAAACAGTTTGATATAAATTATCTATCAAATTAGTTTACAAATTAGCTACACAAATGAAAAAAGAAAAAAAAAAAAAAAACACAGGCATGTGCTTTCTAAAAATTGTAGAACGAGTTCATGAATGCTGAAATTTCTGCCTCTGGTGTACAAAGAGGAGACTTTTTTTGTTTTCATTTTTCAGTACAGACACAAATGGACGAATTTGAAGTAATGCATACTCAAGTTAATGTTCACTCAGGCTACCTGGCAAATCATCTATGGTTCTAATTCTTTTAACTGCTAACTAGCAGCAAGAGAGTAATGGCAACATGTTACTCTCAAACGCTGGCAATGGTTCATTTTATTGAGACAATTTCTTATTCCTGACTAACTACACATACTACTGTCACATACTATATCTTAAATGTATTATCTTCAAGTGTGTCTTAAAGCAAAGTCTAACATCTTTTATAATGGGAAACAACTTAACAGAATACACGAATCACTGTAATGTGCCAAGATGTGGCTTTACTTATGCTTATGTACAATTTCTGAAAACACTAATTCCAATAATGACACTAGAGACTGACTGAGCATTGGGTGAGGAATAAGGAACTGCCTTCGAAGGGTCCATCAATCCAGATACAAGGTCATATGGACAAATACAGTTGCCCATAAAACTAAAATAGTCATTTTAAAACAAGTATAGTATTTTGTTCCCCAATTATAAACTTGGAAAAAAATACAACACTATGTTTCACATTCAACGATCATACAAGAGACAGAAAACGACCAGCTACTTTCAACTTAACAAAAATTCCACAGTAAACACAAAAGCTTCTTACACTCCTGTTAGGAAATATTTATAATAATACAACAGTTTTGATATTAGAAGACATCATTGGTTTCCTTTTGCTATTCAACAAATTATACATTTTAAAAAATATCTGCTTAGGTACTGAACAAAGTTTATTTTAATAAATTAATAAACTAAATGTATTAATAAATGGATATATTAATAAATCAACACAAATTATTTTAATATTAAAGCAGGTCTCATTATAACTTAACAAGGCACAAAATCACATGAATAATTAAACTTTTCCTCATATACTGTAAATTAGGGTTGATTTTTAATTTAAGAAATGCTTAGTTTTCAATATAATCAATGCCAGACAAAGTATATAAAAACAGAAACTTGCCTATATTAACTGCAATTTCTTTCATCACCTTTTATCTTTATTGTACTCTAATCAGTGCTCTTTTTTATTCTACAATGACACACTGTAAGAACATGGGAACTTTTCTGTAATAGACTAAAACCAGCATAGCCTAGTGGCAAATGCACTTCAGTGGAAAACAAAAGACTGTCAGTTGAGTTTCCGCTTCTGACTCACTGCTGCGAGCACAGGCAAATCAGTTCGCTTTTGTTATATGCTCAACTTGGAAAACAAATTGGTGAAAGTCGTAGTATTTCAGCTCTGCATTTGCAAAGCCAAGAGGCAAAGGAGCTGTGTAAAATATAAACAAAAAATACGCAAAGCTTCATTTCACGTTGAAAAACAAACTTTATAGACAACGTGTGAGTTTACCCATGGAGAAAACGTTCTCTTTTTACTTATGCGTCGTTTTATTTTTGCGTGGAGTTTTGCAGATGCATGCTGACCTCTACAAAAGACTTCTCGTTGTAATGCAAGATTGTGGTACTGTTAGCTGTGATGTGAGCCACCTTACTGCTTTTTTTTAATGAAGCCATCTTTTCTAATTACCCAGATTGCACTAATATGTAAAAAGCTGAATGAATACTCTTTTCAGACAGTGTAATTTTGAAATCCAAGGCATAATACAGTTAATAAGATCAATGTGACTGACCACCCCTCCACCTCTTGCCTTCTAAGAAACACACGTGAAGAAGCCCGTCCACGCTGAATGAACACGATATGCTGAAGTGTGCTTGATAAAAGGCCCGTCTACACTGAACACAATATGCCACGTTAAAGATATTAATCATACAGGTAATGCATTTAAATGAACGCAAGCAAGCTCAATTCTTTCCACATTTCTTACACCAATGAGCTACTGATCCACCACCAAACTCACATCGTACAGAATGCAATAATTAGGCATGCCTTCAGTACATCTTTCCCCTACCTTTCCAAGGCAAACCAAACACGATATAGGCAACGTTAGCGAGAGAGTCACGTTTTGGATGCTCTGAGCCATCATTGCATTAAATTCCCGCCGTTGTCACGAGCAGACAGAATACCTCCTGCGTCGGACAAACTCCGCCCAACTCTGAGAACGAAATGCTCCAGCAATTACGGAAAGTTCCGAAGTACAAAAAGTACGGGCGAACGCTTGACACTTGTTTCAATTGACAAATCCCGATACGTTTCAGCATCTGAGACAATGTCACGCGCCTTTGAAGAGCCGTGCTTCAGCCTCCAATTAATATAAACTATATTTATTTATGACTTCAGAATTTTTTAGATACTAATTTTGATGGTTCAGAATCACTACTGTTAAAATGAACAACGAAACAATTATTAAAAAATACTAAAAAAATTCCAAATTATTTTCAAATTTTAGGGTTAGTTGCCTAACTAAACCAAGACCCCGGCTCCTTCCAAATGAATTTCTTTAAACTGAAGAACAACCTTTAGCCTGTATAACGCTGAAATATCTGCTCTAAAATGCCTGCTATGCATGGTCTTGTCTACTGTATAGATTTAAAAAGTTTGATGACAGGAATTGGGTGCCTGTACTGTATATGCCATATCCTTAAGTCTTTTACTTTATTGTTGTGCGAAGTACAGGTATGTGTGAGCTGTGTAAAATGGAAAAGGGTACACCATCTATTTTAGATTGGAATTCATTAAGTTATGAGTATGTTCCCAGAGACTTCTAAAATTCTGTTGTTATCTCATGAAACAGTTTACATTATGAATAGGTTTCAAAATATTGTATGTAACCCAAACCAGAAAGCATTGCATTGACAAGGTAGTCGATTAAATCCATCATTTGTAAAGGTAATAAATAAATATGTAACATCAATTTATTGTGGAAATACATCCATCCATCCATTTTTCCAACCTGCTTTATCCTGAGCAGGGTCACAGAGAAGCTGGATTCCTATTGCCTAACAGAATAATTACAACTGAAAAGCCTTTCAATCCAAGTCTGTAATATCATTCAGTCATTCATTCAATTTCTAACCAGTTTAGTTCTGAATAAAGCCACGAGGTCTGCCAAAGCTTATCCAAGTTAGCATAGGGCACAAGGTAGGAACAAATCCTGGACAGGGTGCCAGTCCATGGCAGTCTATAATATCAAATTCTAAATAAATGCAAATATCAATCTATTCCTCCAATCTGTACTTGATAGGTTGTAGTGTTGTAATTATTACTTTTTACTAATCTGCACAATCCCAATTCAGCATTCCTTTATCAGTAACTTAATGTAAAATAACAAAACATTGTCAAACCTGATCAATCCAGTTTAGGGTCATGGATGTCTGGAATTTAATTAATTAAATGAGAATGTTATCAGCATTTTAATGAGGATTGTTATACATGAATCAAAATAAACTATAAAAAAGGTGTTTTAAAAAAAGGTCAGTTTTGGAGGTGATCCATCTCGCTGAAACTAAAAAAAGTACACTGAAAGTTGTTGAAAAAAACTGCTACTTGCTCAAGCACAAAATAGCAAGATACACATGCAGAGCTCGGATAAAGCAATAAAGTAGCCAACACTTTTCAGTGATTTTAAATTCCTCTTTTTCGTCAACTGCTCCTCTTAAATATGGTGTTCCTCAGGGATCCATTTTGGGTCCTATTTTATTCTCTATATACCTTCACCCTATTGGAGCTATTTTTAGGAAATTTAACATTTCTTTTCACTGCTATGCTGATGATACACAAGTTTATGTTCCCGTCTGCAACTCTGCAATGAATCAACTGCACAACTGTCTTTTTGAACGAAGATCCTGGATGGCTAATAATTTTCTTGATCTGAATCAAAATAAAAGAGGTGCTTATGGTGGGTCCTTCAGCTAAAGCCCAAACTGGTCTAGGACCTCTCGGCTCTTTCTCTGTCTTTTGCAAACCTCAAGTCCGCAATCTAGGTGTTATTTTTTACAGTAGCCTCTCTTTTGAGAAACAAGTTAATTCTGTAGTCAAGAGTTGCTTTTTCCTTCTTTGTCTTTTAGGTAAGATCAAGCCTTTTTATCTTCTAGGGTTCTTGAGAAAGCTACTCATGCTTTTATCTTTTCCCGCCTTGATTATTACAACTCACTGTATTCTGGGATTAGCAAATCCCTGATACGCAGGTTACAGTTGGTCCAGAATGCTGCCGCTCACTTTCTGGTTGGGGCAATAAAGTCTGATTCTGTTTCTCCAATATTAGTTTCTTTACACTGGCTGCCTGTCAGTTTTCTAATTGATTTTAAAGTCTTGTTGCTAGTTTTAAAATCTTTACATGGGCTTGATCCTGCCTATTTATCTGAAATGTGTGTTTTACACCAGCCATCTAGAGTGCTTAGATCTTCTGGTCAGTCGTCTCTTGTTGTCCCTCGTACCAAGTGTAAAACTAAGGGGGACAGGGCCTTTTCACCTGCTGCCCCTTGCCTGTGGAACTCTTTACCTCATTACATAAAGGAGTCGTCTACAATTGAACTGTTCAAAACAAGATTAAAGACTCATTTCTATTCGCTTACATTCCATGACCTTCAGTACTACTGATGGTTTCCTCATTGTGATTATGTAACATTACTTCTATTTATTATTTATTTTATTTATGTTCATTTATTTTATTTCTATTTATGTTATTTATGTTAATTGCATGTTTTTTTTTTCTTTTATTGTAAAGCACTTTGGCCACAGCATTCCTATATTGTTTTAAATGTGCTATATAAATAAATTGACATAAATTGACAATTGACATGTGCTCAGTCACACATTTTAGAACAGTCAGGTAGGCAAAAAAGACCCTCTATTTTCTAACCCACTTAGGTAGTTCAACATCGCAGTGTGTGGGTTCCCATACCGGACATACTGTAATGGGTTGAATGTTGGAAGCAATCCTGGAAGCTCTCATAGAAGAGCACATTCTCTCATACTGGGCTATGTTAGACCTGCAATGTGGAAGGTCAATAGATTTATATGGTCATTATGATCACATGTACAGAGTGCTGTGAAATTCTTACTTCCATGTACTAAAAAATATGCAACAATTAGGCATGATTACTGATTATCGTAATTTATCAAAATTATCAAAATATTCACTCAAGCAGTATTCTATTCAGAAACTACATAACTAATTATTACAAACATGAAACCCAAACCTATTGTGAATCTAGAAAATCTGCAAGAGAGAAGACAGCTTTTTGGTCTTAAAAAATATTAAAGTTTAATGCTGAATTGTATGAGTTTTAAGAATTATCTTACTTTGCTATTCATTGGAATTGTGGAGTACTTTGGGTCAATGGACATTAGAAGCCTAACATTTATAAAAACACATTATATGATAATTTCAAAGTGTGAATCACATAATCCTAATGTATAGAGGGATTAGGGTTTGCATACTGCATTGGTAGCAAAAAAGTCAATATTTGCAAATGTGTAAAATAAACTATCATGTTCTATTGTCTTACAATCTGCAGTTTCTAAAATGGCAAGTTCATCTTCTAAGTCATGGGCTAAGTTCATGGGAGAGTTCATTGTGAGCTATAAATTGAGGAATAGCACAGAAATAGTCATACACCTTAGTTCATCACAAGGTGATACCTAATCAGCTCTTTAAATCTATACAGCACAGTCATTTTAAAGCACTTCACCTTGACAAAGTGGCACTCTGGTTTAAACTGCAGCCTTAATATTCCAGCAACCCTGAGTTCAGTTTCTGGCTAGGGTACTGTGTTAAACTGTCATGTTCATCTATTTGTGCTTTCTGCATTTTCAAAGCATGCACATGTTGGGTTAATTGTTATTGCTGAACTATTGTGGTGTGGGTATGTGCATGATAGTGACTTACACCTGACTGGCAAACCCATACTTTGCTTCACTGTAGCTTTAATTGAAAAACTGGATTCAGGAAATGGATGACTGGATGGTTGGATGGATGGATGTTGCACTGTGCCTCATGTCTAACTTATTTTTTGCTCCATGGGTTGCCATGCTCAATGTATAATGAGTTTAAATGTTAGTGTCACTTATCAGTTGCAGAGCTTTCCAAATATTAAAATAGCCTATTACACCTTATAAGGTACATTTTATGATTTAACTGCTCTTGTGAAAAAAAAACAGCTGTAATATCGGGGCAATTTGAGTATGTAGGAGAACAAAGTTACAGACAGAAATAGACAAGGACAATTTTCAAGTACTGTAAATGAAAGTGTGGAGAAAATGTTTACTCAGAACTTGGGAAAAAGTTTGTGACTTAGCTTAATAAGTGATCATTTATGAGGAAACACCAGTTACTTACACTAACAGAAGCTTCTGAGATACTATAATTTGTTTTTAATATAGCCCCAATCATTAAAAGTGACTGTGGTGTCAAATTATTACTAGGCAACAAAACATGACGGGTAGCCACAGGCATGATAATAAGTTTATAAGAATTCAGAAAAGACAACACCCAGGGCCGGTGCCACTGTTAAGGCAAATTAGGCATTCGCCTAAAGTGAAGATCATAAGGCTGTGGAAAAACCCAGCTGCACGGGATAGCTGGCGAACAGTCAGTTGACGCACTAATAAGCTTGGCTTAGGTCTGTAATGAGCCAAAGAGTTAGTAATAAGTTTTAGTAAAGATTCATGAAAAAAGATATTACTCACCTGAAACAACATAAGAGCAATTGATAAGTCATAGGGCTGGCAAGGTGAAGAATGCACAAGTCCCAGTGTAACTCAGTGGGATGATTTTTCATGGATAAAAAGAAGCATAAATGTTTAGTATGATCTTGTGTTCAAGCTTACAATTGTTTTTATATTCAGGGGAATTTACAACATTTGAGATAGAATTGGTTGCATTTATTTTGCTTTTGCAATAGGATCACAGGCAGGTTAAGGCACTTGCTCATGGTCTCACAGTATCAATAGATAGATAGATAGATAGATAGATAGATAGATAGATAGATAGATAGATAGATAGATAGATAGATAGATAGATAGATAGATAGATAGATAGATAGATAGATAGATAGATAGATACTTTATTAATGCCAAGGGGAAAAACAGGATTTGGAACCACAACCTCAGGGTTGGAAGTCCAAAGCCTTAACCACCACACCACGTTGCCAGCCTGCCTGTCAGTTGACCTGAAAATATCTCCACTAGAAAAATGTTCCTATCTAATAATGACAAACAGATTTAGATGTACCAGAGCTTTTAACATTCCACAGGTTCTGGATGTGAATATCATCACGCATAACACAGAAGATACATAATAGTACAAGATTTAACAGAAATGATAGATAGGATAACATAATAAATTGAAGTGATTGTTAAAACCCACATAGAGGGAATATTGGAAGAATTTCTTGAAACTTTTGCCCAAGTTAATAATGAGCAAGGTTGATTATGAGATGAACATACATGGCAACAAAGGAACATCGCACATCCCAATTCACCTATGCCATTTCTCTATGAGATTGTTGGTTAATGCTTGAAGGTAGACTGACAGTGATGCCAGTCCTGGAATAACAGCATTTAAAATGACAGACAGACTAATAATTCCAATCAGAGACAGTACGTGTATAGAAAAATATAGGTGAGACTAATTTTCCTTATAAATATCCCTCATTTCTGTAACAGATGAAAATTTGTGTATTAGATAAAAGTGTACAAGTTTAATGTAAGCAGTCAAACAATTATAAATAGCAATATTTTCAGCAGAAAACTAAAGGATGAAATAGGGGCAAGCATATTTATATTGTTTATTGTCAGTGAGTGGCTCAGCAAGCCATTTACTTCAAGAAAATCTAACATGATAGTCAAAGGGGAATTCTCCAATAGCTATTCAGTCATTCTTTGGTCAGAAAAAGATGTATATACAAATAATAATAATAATAATAATAATGCCAGACTAATGTAGCATCCTTGGCTTGAATCTCATAGGCAGTCGTCATTTGTGTGGAGTTTTCCCCATGTCTACATAGGTTTTTCTGTAGGTATCCCAGTTCTCCTCTCACATCTCCAAAGACTTCTATGTTAGATTGACTGGCAATTCAATACTGTCCCTTACGTGAGTGTCAGTGTAGCTGTGTGCATTAGTGAGACCTGCCAAGGACTGGCAATAAGTTCAGGGTTGTCCACTTGTTTCCAGAGATGCTGGGATATGCACCATCTTTCCACGACCCTCAATTGAATTAGGTAGAGAATGGTATGATATGGTTTAATCATCATCATCTTCATCTTACTACTGCATTTATAAGGCAGGGTGTGAGCATATTCTGAATAGATAACCATCTTGTCTGTATTTAAAAGAATGTTTTCTATTATGAGAGAGGTTTGAGTACATTCTTCATATTCACTTTGATTTTTGACACAGAAACAGAAACATCAGAATATCAGCAGTTGTTAACCATAGTGTTGTAAAAATATAAAGGTTTTAAAGTATTCATACCAGTCATTGAGAATGGTGAATTATTTCAATATTTTCCACCCATATTGAATTTTCTTGGTTCATTGTTGATATATCCATCCATCCATTATCCAACCCACTATATCCTAATTACAGGGTCACAGGGGTCTGCTGGAACCAATCCCAGCCAACACAGGGTGCAAGGCAGGAAACAAACCCCGGGCAGGGTGCCAGCCCACCGGTGGGCGCACAACCACACACCCACACACCAAGCACACACTAGGGACAATTTAGAATCACCAATGCACCTAACCTGAAGAGATAAAATGCCAAAGGAAAAACCAAAAGAGCAGTTGTAAAATTCATGCGAGTCAGAGCCAAAAAGTCAAAATGATCTCACAAACAAAATTGAAAACATCACAATTCAGGGCTCAAAAAGCAGTAGCAAAAAATCATAATATTTCCTTACCTAATTATATTAAGACTTTTACATAGTCTCATTGTAAATTTTGGATTTGTCCAAAAGCTTGAATGCAAGACCAGATGCACCACTGCCTTATGACTTATGACTTCCTCATCACATAACTACTGTAAAACAGAAGTCCTAAAATGGTGATGACCAAAAGTCAAAATGAAAACACAATGGTACAGGGAAAGGGGGAAATTAAATAACATTAGTAACTATAATTTACATCATAACAATAATCTAAAATATGAAAAAGCACAAAAATGGCAGTAAAAAACTGCAATGTGAAACAAATGTTTATTCACACTGAGCATCATGTTTTCAAGTAGGGTATCTACATTTGAAGTCTCATTTGACAACACTCTTAAAGAGCTAATATTGACCAGATATTGCTGTATGCAAACTGAATAAAGTTATAAGGAGCTTTTTTTTTTTGAAAGAGAAAGAATTTTTTTCCTATTGCATTTGTTATTTTTTTCCCTCACAGAGGCATTCTTGTATATAATTTGTATTTTTTTTCCTTTGAATTATTAACTTAAACTCTCCTTCAGTCATTCTCTGGAGCTTCCCCTCTAAGGTCCCATTCTGCAAAAGCATGAACCATATGATTACTTGAAAAGAAACATAGCTTTAGTAGAAAATTATAAATGCGTTTTAGTGTATGTGTGTGATTATTGTATAAAATGAAATGTAAATATTTTCAGTCAGCAAGAAAACATACACATCTTTACCATTATTTTCTTCCATCATATCTTTTTAATTTTGTTCATGAATAAATATTCCATATTGTAAGACTGACTATGTTTCTTGTAAAATGGTATTGCCTTCTTAAAAATCTTTCAAATGAATGCAATCCATCTATAAAGTGTTTAACTAAGAAAGCAGCAGACATGCAAGGAGTGCTGTAGTGCTTCTTGATTGATGGCATTTACAGTTGTCTACTTCTAAAATATTTTTGAAAACTGTTTGAGGTTTTTAAAGGTGAAAGGTTCAAGAGAGTACAAAGAACAGAGAAAAACATTAAACATTTTGAGGATTATTTATGTCTAAAAATATCTGTTCAAAAATTAAACCAAAAATATGAATTTAATTGAGGCTAAAAAAGCAAGAGAAATATTTTTATCAGTAACTATATACATGACATAATTATTAATGTGTGTACTCACACATGTGTGTACATATATGCACATGGAAGACAGCTTAAGGGCTTGAGTAACTGTGATAGGCCCGCTGCGCCTTGGCCTTCAGAAAGGGTGGCAGAATATTACCTCATTCCAATCTTGGCTTGTGGTTCCATCCAAGATGAGGAAGTAAGTTTTCATGTCATCCTGGTTGGTGAGTGGGACAAGAATTTGTGAGAGCATTTTAGCTTGGTCTTGCTGGACAGCAAGCCATGCCTCAATCCTTGCCTCAGACTCGGCCATCTGTACCTGGACTCTCTGGAGTTCAGTTGCAAGATCAGTCAAGATGGTGTTCAAGTCCTATTTCTCTGACATACTGGAATACGAATTCTGCCGACTACACCAATTGTTCCTTCTGGAGGTCTGTGAAAGAGGGAGAAAAGGCATTAGTACCATTCATCAACCCCTGACTCTGTGTCATACTCTCAATTAAGCCCTTTAGCCTGCCTCCCATGCATGCATGTGTAACAATATATACCTGTATAGTAATAACTAGTCAAGACAATGTCAGACTGTTGGGGTACCTTACGGTTTGTCCCGTATAATTAAATGAATAATAAATTAAAAACAAAAAAAAAAAAAACACATGTTAAACGCAAAGCGAGTTGTCCTCAGACCGGAGTCCTCTTAGATGACTGACAAGATGGTAGCTCCTCCACTTATGACATATGCAGGCAGGAAGATTCAAATCCAGATGGTGGATCCCAGAAGTGAAGATGGAAGATGAGAGCTGTCAATATTATTTTCTGCAAAAGGAGGAAAAGAGAGGCCATTATCACAAAGCACAAACCCCTAGACTGGGGAAGAGAAACTCCATCACCAAAGCCTTTAAACTGTCTCTGATGTGCACTTAAATTATTTCCCCTCCCTTGTCTTCAGATCCCACCCATTACATTTCCACTATTTAAGAAAAGAATCAACTGGAAGTCAGCATTCATTAAGAACCAGTCAGCAAAAGAGACATCCATGAAAGAAGTTACTTTGCGATGAAGATTTTGACTCTACAATCATTAATTTTACTTTAACTATCAATTAGACAGGGTTCTGTCACAGACCCCATCATTTTACTTGTGTGGACGCATTTTTGTTTTACAATATATATCAATTTGTCACACATTAATTAGGGATTATCCATTTTGTTATTATAATTATAAACAAAGGAGTATCAAAGCAACAGTCAGAAATCAACACATTTGTTAACACATGCTAAGATATTATTTTGTTTAAAAGGCTAATACCTTTCAAACAAGGTCCTTAAACGACAAATAAGAAAGTAAGAGAATTAAAACGCAAACATTGCCTTTAAAGAATAAGGATTCATAATTGAATTTATTTCCATTTCCATTTATTTCCTTGGCAGACACTTTTATCCAAAGCAACCAATATTATTTAAATATAATGGAATACATAACCATTACTAAATAGTTATCAACATGTAAGTTCTTATATTTTAACTCAATCGGTCACTTTATTGTCCCAGAAGACTTTTGCTCTTATCTCTAGTAGTGAATTATTTTAAAGTGTTGACAAAAAGAACATTTCAATGGTGCAGAAAAGGCTTCCAGAATACTTAAGTGCATTCTCTCTAAAGCTAATATTTCTTCAGTATATGTTTTAGACAGAGGCCTGTAATCATTCAGTCATTAATTGGTGACAGTCAATTAATCATGTCTGGTACCAACTGAAACGACTATTGATCTTGTGTGGGGCCTTATTTTTCATTCTTAAATGACACAAATCGCCGTTTTTAACTTGTATGCATAATGGCCAGATAAAACCAATGACTAGCTTGCCAGGCGGTAGTGGGTTTTTTTTAATACATGAAATTGCACCTTACCATTTAGCCTGAAAAGGTTTAGATTGCCCTAAGAGCAAGGCCCGGAAAGATGGCTCATTTGGTGTTCACTCGACCTTTTATATTTAAAGCTTAATCACTGACAAATGGTTGCATTAATTAGCCACTCACATCTCCAGCCTCACAGTTTTTATGCCTTTAAGCAATGCTAAAGAAGTTGTCCATAGGATGGTGTGTGTGAGTGCTTGGTGTGTGTGTGTGTGTGTGTGTATACGAGGAAATATGGACGCATAGAGTGCAAATGAGCCCAGCTACCTTCACAGTATCTAAAAGCCACAGCGTCTTGGCCCAGGGTGCCTCCTGAGCCCACCTGCAGATCTTATTTACCGATTATTAACAGCAGTGACTGCAGACAGCTGTGAAAGGCTCAGCATGGTGGTGCCAGGCCTCAGTACTCAACTAGCCTCCGCAAATCTTTCATGCTCCTGAGTGACAGCTGCTTCACTCTCAGAAGCACCTTAGTAAAGTGCTGGTACACAATTAGGTTCTCACTTTATAACTGTCTGTCTTAAAATGCTGCATCTCTTTACCAACAGCATCTGTCTCTCTGTAATTTTACAGGGTACTGTATATATCACATTCAAAGAGAATTTAAATGCAATAGAAATTCTTGCAAAATATGGATGAGAAAAAAAGTACAGTACTCAGAATGATAAAATAGGCTACAACTTATTATGCATGCAAAATATAAAAAATAAAACATGAGAATAACAGGAGTGTATAGCCATTCATTCATTTTCCATAGTTACTAAATCCCAGTTGGACGCTAACCTACTGGAATGAATAGAGTATTAAAATGTGTCATAAATAAATATAAAAAAAGAGATAAAGAAGAAAACAGTGAAAAAATAATAATGACAGCTAAAGAGTACATACAAATGATGACATACTGTATTTAAGAAAAAAAAATGAAAACACATCAGGCTTTCATAATTGAATCGAATGATTTATTACACTATGGTGTTCAGTTTAACTTAACTGTGTGTGCTTAGTGTACTTTCTGTAAATTTACTTTAAGTCGACTCTGCAGTCCAGTGATACATGTGGATGTGAGTAATGAATTAAAATTCTCATAAAAACGGATTCATTTATTGCTAAAAATAGTAGGCCTAATCCTGTTTAACCATACACCGCCTTGATTTGCTTAGATAAACAAAAATATTCCCCAATTTAAATAAACAATAATGTGACTTTTTCTCTAGCTCAGGTTTGCTCTTTACATCTGAATGTTGCAAGCGGAGTATACTGTAGCTATCAATGTGTAGATAAAAAGTAGATGAAAAATACAGCACCTGTACCAAGACTGGAGGATTTTTAGGGGGCCTGATCTAAATACTGGAGATGCATTTTTAAGGAAACGCCACTGTATTGCATTTATATTATAACCACATACCACCTCCACTCAGTGACCCAACATTTGCGCAATAGACATATGAGCGCTGACAAAATAGCGGCCATTAAAACGCGGCGTCAAAATCGTACCAACAAAATCGCGCAGACAAAATCGCGCCAACAAAATCGCGAAAGTTTCATTAAATATGAATTACTAGTTTAAAGTATATATAATAATGTTTATTTTAGAAGTCAATATTATGAGACACGGCATGCAGATAGTCCTTAAGATCACGCCCTGCATATGTAGGAAGAATTGCAGCAAGACGTCTTGATAGTTGAGCATATTTAGACTTGCTGGCTGCCTGACTGCTGGTAATTCCGCTTTGTATACGCCAACCCTCGACTGAGTTATTTGTTCGCAGCATGCCATCAGCAGTTATAACCTAGCACATACTGTAATGTGTATATAATGCGCACGTACGTGTCCCACTCTCTTGGCCTCTCTCACGATTTGGTCGTGGCGCATTTGTCGAAAACCAGTTAGCGAGTTTGTCGGCGCTCAATTGTCCCTCGCAGTTTTGTCGGCGCTCATATGTCCATCGCGCTTTTGTCGATGAAACCCTCCACTCCACTTCCATGCTAGCTAATGCTGGATTAAAACAAAATATTAAGATGGTCTCATTTCACTTAGCCAGAATTCATTAGGATGAAGCTCCTCATAACAGAGTGAAAAAGAGAGAGAACAAGAGACAAAAAGTAACGTCTGCTGCATCCAATCTTTAAGGAATATGCTTGTTGAGGTCCTCCATGTCTTTGCAGAATTCAGCCCATGGTGAAATGTTCAAGTTCTCAATGTACTCTTTACTTGTATAGTTGTCATTAGATACAATGCACAAATATATATTAATTCATTCATTTTTTTCCAAATATGTTTATTCCAATACAATGTCATTGATCCTACCCAAGCAGTTTCAGAAATAAGGCAGGACCCTGCTACAGAGGGGCACCTCGCCATCAAATGCTCCATTTACTCACTCAGCCATCCTAACCTGCATATCTCATATACTGGTGTACCCAGGGAAGACCTATATAAAAGTTTTTAGGGCAATTTAAAAAAAAACAAAATGTCCAAGAATGGTTCCAGAAACACTTTCGGCACTTCGTTTCATACTTATGTAACGGTCACTTGGGGTCTCAGTTCAGTCTTCTCTGATCACTTCCTCTGTTTTGTTCTTTTGGAATATCTTTGTCTAGAAAAATAAAACTAGGCACATCTCTCCTAGTGGATCCTGCCTATGTGAACTATCAATTTGAATGTGCTTCTCTGTCCCTCAGAGTTAATTTTTCTCCCAATAATTTGCCCTTTTAGAGACTTTCTGTTTTCATTTGCCACTCTTTTACACTTTTTGTGCAAGGCATCTGTGTGTCATGGGGTGATCCAGCAAATGAGCCAGGTTAGATCTTAGAGGAGTTTAATTGGTGGCTGAATATACCCCATATTAAATACAGCAAAAAAACCTGAGGGCAACAATAATATAGAGAAATTCAACATGTAACTCCTTGGCATTTGAGCTCAGTGAAGTATTGAGGCTCTTTAATTGTAATTAGTAAACTTGTTTTTATAGTGCTGTGGTGGGCTGGCGCCCTGCCCAGGGTTTGTTTCCTGCCTTGCGCCCTGTGTTGGCTGGGATTGGCTCCAGCAGACCCCCGTGACCCTGTAGTTAGAATATAGCGGGTTGGATAATGGATGTTTGTATAGTGTCAGTGGTATATTCCTGGGATACTCATAATCACACAAGTGACTCTGGTCTTGACTCTTGAACCTGTAGGAGAGCAGACAGTTATTTCCTACAAGTGATCCTTGACCTTAGAATTCAGAGCTATGGGAAGTCAAAAGTTCACTGATGTGGAAGCAGTGCAGAAAGTGTTTTAGTTGGAAAAGGGAGCTGCTTGTGTATTAGATAACTGAAATATCTGCTGTCAGACACATGTGCAAGGGAGGCAACTAAAGAGCCTGAACGAGAGTAATTCCATGTCAGACCAGGGGATGGCAGAGTGAACTAACTGTTTCTCTTGCTTCTCTGCAGTCCAGTTACGGGAAATTCCACCTGGCCCCAATGATGTCACTTCCGGTTAAAGCCTCAATGATGCCAATTCTGGTTCCGGCCCCAAAGACAATGTCACTTCCAGTCTCGGTACTCTATGACATCACTTCTAACCTCAATGATGCCATTTCCAGCTCTGGGCCCAAAAACAACATCACTCCTGATCCCAGACTTGATGACATCACTTCCAGTTCCGGCCCCTACGATGACGTCATTTCCTCAACTCCCCTTTAAAGCCTCCATCTTTGTGCCAGAGAATCAGTTCTGTCTTGGACTCGAACCTGTACACATCATACGTGCTTAAAGCCAATTTACAGCCAGGGAATAACATACGAGTGGCTGCTCCAAACCTTTCTGATATCTCCGGTCATTTCTTGTGACACTGTATTATGCTGCTAATCCTGTATAGGATAGGGAGATGTTAATTGATCACTTTCCTAAACACAAATACTCAATATTTTAAAAAGGAATACAAGATTGGATAATCATGTATGTTTTACTATAAATATTTTTCATTTATACACAGCCAATTATGAGATTAAGTGGCTTTAAGAATATTATGCTATGTTATTTTATAATAAAGCACTACAGCTCTAAGATCATTAGGCCAAAGATATTAGTGGGACTCAGAAGGACAATTTTATAATTAAATTATATTATATATAAATATATTTATTATTTATGACACAAAACAACAGCAATAACTAAAAACAAAAAGACAAATCAACAACCTAAAAAATCTTATTGTATGTAAACAATATGATTTTTACAATTAGAATTTCCCATGGTTCTTTGCGCCATATTTTCAGTGCCAGTGCTAGGTTGTTTTGGGCCCTAGGCCAAGCTTATTTGTCTGCCAACTGACTTTTCAGTATCTAACCTACGCGGTTGGGTTCCCCTCACCCCTTATGATCTGCTCCCTAGGTGAATGCCTAATATGCCTTAATGGTAGCACCCGCCCTATAGTACTCGGTTAGAAAGATAACAAATTTTCATTAGCTTGTCGTAGTTTTATACAACTGATTTCAATGCATATACACATGTAATGTTTCTTTTGTTTTTTTACTATTTATCACTTTTTCTCTTAATCCTTTACAATCAAATTAGGTTATCTTAGAAGAACATTTTCATCATACTGCTCGATACTAATAATTGTTTTCATTCAATTATGCAAATTTCAAAGAATACTGTACTTTTATAAATCTGTTTGGGCCTATTTTTTGTATTATTTGATATCAAATTCTATGAATTTGACATTTACAGTGACACTTTAGTTTAGGTACTACAAAAATGCATCTATTACATATTTACTACTATGTAGCAAGACCTTAAGCAATTCTTTGGGTCTTCATAACACTTTCAAAGCTCCCATAAAATGTTTATTCATCTTTGCAATGTGACCCACTAATAAAACTTCTCTTTGTAGTGGTCTGAGGTGGCTTAACTGAGACACATTTCTCTTTACATTACATATGTACTATAAGTCCTGTGAATCCTTCATATTAACAAGTCAATTTGCCCATCATGTCAATATGTTGCATTTTACCGAGGTGAATAAATATCTACTGATGTTTTATAAGTGTTATAAAGACCGAAAGAAACCTTTGTTATGTTCTTGTTACATGAGAGTAAATGAGTAATCGATGCATTTTTGCTGCACCCAAACTAAAGTGTTACAGAATTAGTTTTCCTAAACTTTAATTGCAAACACACCATAGTTCAAATGATAGCTATACCTGAAGTGTTAAGTTATTTCTATTTATGTTTTAAACAGTTACCTATTGTAAAACTGACAATAATGATGTCTGCAAATTATTATTTTTATGCATGTGAAAAATCTTAAAACATTTAGGTTATTTTAAGTGTTCATCTTTGAAATTGTATTTGTATGTTATTAAGAATTCTAAATACCAACAGCATGAGTAAGCATCACAAGGAGGGTCACATAGATTTTGCTTCAGAAATGAATGTGTCTGTTTGAATGAGTTAGTGTGTGTGTGTGTGTGTGTGTGTGTGTGTGTTATGCTATCTGGATTCTGTGCCAGCTAGCAGCTTCATCTCTTTCTTTTAAGATAAACAAATCTGGCTTGTGATTTATACTTGTAACATCAGAAAAGCAAAGTTCTCTTGAATGACAGCACTGAAGTGCACTTGTGAAATATCTGCTGCTACTGCTGCTGTGTGGCTGAAAGATGATATTTGGCATAGAGTCACCGTGTGTGGGAGTTCATATGTGCTCCCTCTCAGGTGCAAATGTCACCCAGAAAAAAACAAATAAACATAAAATAGATTCTGTCAGCTGAGTAAGTGTTAAAAAAGGGAGACTGTAAGATGATTCCCTCATGGGTACAGCCAGCTTTGGCTTCATGCAGTCATTGAATTATTTAGCAAAACAATTAATCGGTATGTTGCAATGTGCTGAGTGGCCTTCCTTTTCTTTCTCTGAGGCATTACACATTTCAAGAAGTTTGATGTTTTCTTACATGAATGGGCTGTTCTTATGGGCTGAAGACTGAGCAAAGACTAAGAAATATTCCAGCTTTCATACTTATATCTGATTAGGATTTAATGAATTGCAAAGCTAGCATATACACATATATATTTACACTTGTACCATGCACACGCACGTTAGACTAGTAATATTGCAAAGCTGTTTATTTAGACCAAGTGCATATAACAGCCCCATCAGATTTTTGTCTGTACTTTTGCCATACATTGTGTAAAATACATCTCAAGTAAAAGGAAAATATAAGTCCTTTGGTGGGTTGATTAGCTGCACTGCAAACACTTTCCAGACAGACACAAAAACCAACACAGATGATGAAGTCTTATTTATTCTCTTCAGTACCATTTTGCTGTGTTTATTACTTTGCCTACAGGCTGGGGTTGGCACACGTGTCATGAAGCAGTCCTCCAGATGAGGCCCAGAAATCGAAAGGCTTGTATGTACCAGAAGGCCCATGGGAATGAAGGCAGATTATTATGGTAATACTATAGCCTGCTGCCCTCTTCTTTTGAACAGCTGGTTTGTCCCTTTTATTACAAGTATTGTAGCAATCTGTTTTGGAAATTGCTGGATGAGTCGCGCATACATAGAACACATAAAACATGATTAAAAATGGGAGGATGGAAATAAAACGTGAAACCTGTTATGAAGCTCTTATATCAAATCAGAATACTGTGGTTAAAATGAAACATTTGCCATGAAAACCTTTTTGCATTTTCCAGGCTTATATTGCTGAATGGTTTCCTTTCCTTTTAATGCAGCAAAATAGCAATTCATGGTAACATCTTGAAGAATCAGCAAATCCAATGAAGATTTAATGTGCCATTGAAGCTCACAAAGAAGATTTTCTGTCCCTGCTACATGCAATTGCCAAAATGTTTTCAGCTCAGCTGCAATGTGGCAGAAGGCCTTACCCATTGGAGCGTGTAGTATATGAGTTTTCCAAACATTTTTTGATTCTCATTTTTCACCTTTTTCTTCTACTTTTTAAATACTTTTAATTTGCATATTCATCTCTCCAGATCTGTAAAAACTTCCATCCATTTGAAATTATGTGTACTTTTAAACACTTACAATGTATGGAACAATATATCTTCATACTGTTTTATGTATTTTCTTTCCATTACAGCTTGTTTGTGGCTGTTTTATATATTTTTATGCCAATGTTGTAAACCTATGCTTCCCAGGAATAAAGTTAATCTTCAAGTTTCTTTCTTTTTAAACATTCCCAAGGTGTGTGTGTATTAGATTAACTGTTGATTCCAAATTGGCCCAGTATTATGATGGCTGTGCACTTGTGACAGACTAGTAATCATTCCATGGTTGTTTTCAACCTTATGTCTGATATTGTCAAGATAAACTCTGAATATAATAATAATATGTTACAGTATTTTTGGCATTTCAGTCAACCTTTTAATAAATGCCTTTCAATTTTTGAACAACTCAAAGCATTTAGAAATTCAGGTTGAAGAATAAATTCCAGTCAATATACTGTATGTGTAGTGGAATGATGACTGAAGTCTAAATACAATGCTGTGGCCTTTAGGGAGTGCCTCTGAGCCCCACACACAACCAGACAGACACAAATCCCAGGTGTACATGCAAGGTTTATTAAACAAATTTCTTACGAAGGCTTCCTTCTGACACTATCAGAAATAGGGATTACTGATCACAGCAGCTCTCCCTGGTGGCACTTGCGGAACCCAACAAGGTTGCTCCACGGGACTACTAGTCCCAGCATGCCCTGCAGGTATCCATGTGGGAATCCTAGCCTGGGGATGTTGCCCTCTAGTATATCGAAAGAATCCCTGTCCCTCCATTATTTTGTCCTTTCAGCCAGGTAAGGAACTTCAGTCTGTCTCTGGTGGGATGCCAGCATATTCACTCCGAGGTGAATTCACTCTGACCAAACTCCTGGGCAAAGGTAGAAAACAGCCTAATTTTCTTCTCGGCTATTCAGTACGCTTGCCTCCCAGCCAGGTAATGAATCATGCACCATGCCGGTAGGGATGCCTGCCTATCACAATGCCTATCAAAAGTACAGTATTCACCCCATTGGAAGTTTCCACATTTATTGCTCTACAGCATGGAATCACAGTGGATTTATTGTGGCTTTTTGACACTGATTTTTATGTCAATGAACACATATCTCTGAAAAGTGATCTATATTATTTATAAATGTAAAACATAAAATAATTAATGGCATAAGTATGAGGGAAGTTCAAAAAGTTTCCTCACTTTTTTTAACTCTGTTAATTTAACAATTTCAAAAACAAATTACTGTACATCATTTTTCTACATAGTCACCTTCATTTGCGATGCAATTTTCCCTGCATCATAACAACTTTTTAATGCCCAATTGTTACTCCTACCGCCTTCACCGTTTCCAATGAAAATATAAAAGTGCAGAAACTTCTTGAACATTCCTCATATTAACCCCCTTTAATATGACACACCTGAACCAATTGGCTTTAGAAATCACGTAATTAGTTAAATACAGATCACCGTTCTAAAGCTGAAGGGTTTCAAATTGACTATAATATAAATGCTCCTTATCTGGAAAGTCCAAATTGTCGGTATGATAGTCTAACATCCACAGAGAAGGCAACTAAATGAAAAAGTGATTAAAACACACAAGTCAGGGGATGTAGACAAGAAAATATACAAGTCACTGATTATCCATTCTAATCCAGTTAAATCAGCCTTTAAGAAATGGAAGAGCATGACACAGATGTAAACCTGTCTAAAGGAGGACGTCAATAAAAACTGAATGATTGTGCAAGAAGAAAACTAGTGAGGGAGGCCAACAAGAGACCAAGGAGAACTCTGGAGGAGATATAAGCTACAGCTGAGAAACTATGCAAACAACAACTATTGTTCTGTGACACTAATCACAGTTTTATGGGCGAGTGACAAAGAAAAAGTGACTGTCAAAAGTATATGTGGCATCTCAGCGTTTGCCAGATGTATGGGAGTTTCTGAATTCAGCTAAAAGAAGGTTGCATGGCCTGATGAAACCAGAATTGAGCATTTCAACCATTAGACTGAATGACGTTTAGCATAAGCTTAATACTGCACATTATCAAAAACACACCATCCCTACTGTGAAGCATTAGGCTTTAGGGATACTTCTCTGCTCTGCAGGAGACCCCTAATGCCTTGTTAGGGTAGAGGGTAAAATACAGAGAAATCCTGGAGGAAAATCTGATACAGTCTTAAAGAAATCTGTACTTTGGGAAAAGACATGTTTTCCAAAAAGGTGCACAAATACTAAATACTGACTTGATGAGGGTGAATCAATTATTATGCAATCAATTATTTTGTGTTTTATATTTGTTAATTTAGATCACCTTGCAGAGATCTGTTGTAACCTTGATCCACAAAAATTATTCTTTAGCGTCAATGTCAAAAAATCCAAATTACATCCACTGTGATTCAATGTTGTATAAATATGAAAACGTTCAAGGAAGGAATTCTTATTTTAGCTACAGCATATGAAAGCAAGGAGCCAAAACAAGTAGAGTTTATTAATAAACCAGGTTTAAATGATATGAAATATTTACTCACAGCGGGTTAAAGGAGTATAAGGGATGTCATTATCACCAAGTCTACCTCTTAACCCTTTAAACCCAACCCCTTTTTATGTTCATTTTCTTCTACTTTGATTTAGGGGTCTATAACTTCATCATCTTTCATTCAATATTCAGGTTCTACCCCTCAAAATAAAGGTCAGACATTTTTGCTTCCAAATTTTGACACCTTAAGAATATAGTTGTGTTGCAGTAGAAAAATTTGCCAAATTCAGTAACGATTTTGCCGGAAAAAATGCACTTTGAATGTTATTCTTATTTCCAAACATGTTGAAGCAAGCTTACAAACAGAAATAAAAATGTCACTGAATATGTCAGGAATACCCAGAAAAAAATGGTTATGAAATATCAAGTAGTACGTCTAATTTTACATGTTTATAGTAGTGCAAAAAACAAGATTTTTTCTTCACTTTTTCTGTTTTCAAATAAGTGTCCACAGCATACATATCAATTATTGAAGACCAAAGGTGCTGTATCATTTTGAAAGGCAGATCTTATTGTCAGAATATCTGTAGTTGGTAAAGAACCTATACTGTGTATGCAATTTACAACACTAATAGTTGCAAGATTCAGAAACATCTTTATGAAAATAAAATTCTGAAATATAGAAAGTGGATTGTGGTGTAATTTGAATGTTGAAACACCATTCTCATTTAGTAGATAATAGTCCGTCCATCAAATTGTACACATTTGAATCAGGATGTTCCAGAAATGTATGGTATAGGTTTAGATGTTGCTGTGATACAGCACTTCAACCATATTTGAAGGAAAAAGGAAAACATTGCAAAATGGTACCGGAGTGTGTCACTGCACTTTAATGATAGCAATGAGGAAATTAATGATTTTATGCATTTTGAATTATTGTTCATCGTGAAGAGGGTCTGGCACCCACAGTAACAAGTCCACTAGAGTGGATTTCTAGACCCTAGCTTCCAGAATTTTTTGTCTTTTTGCAACAATGGATTAATTATGTGGGCAATTAAAAAGATATATTTTGCAACCACTAAAAAGTACTTACTTAGAAAGCAGCAAAGTTCATGTACTTTGAAATGGAAATTTTTATTTTCATTGAATATAAGCCCCAAGGATACTCTTGGCTAATAAATTACTCTCTTTCCCTGGTATAGTTAGGCAAGGCTGTATTTTTCAGTTGACATATCCTCACTGAACAATATGTTGTTTTATCTTGCATATATTTCTAGCCCAAAATACACACATTTTCACATCTTTAAACAGGCAGTAAAGGAAAAAGAGCACAGACCTTGCTAGACATTTTGTTCTGATTTAAAATCTTAAATCAAATTGCTGCTTAAAGACAGGAAGGAAGTGGATATTCAAAAAAGGGTGTCTCTGGTACAACAAAGGTTCTTGCTCTTCAGGAGTGTGTGCAGGTAGATGACTAGATGAACTCCAATAAGACAGCTAATTGTTGTTAAACCTTTTTGAAAGAGACCACCAATGAGCAAGACAGCAGCAGAGCATGGTATCTACTCTTTCTTATCATCTTATTCAAATATTATTGACAAAATAAATTAGTCCAATTAAAGATTCATTTCCATACACTGTATAACAATTATTTTTGCTAGACTTTCAGCTCTATCTTAGTTCGAAGTTAACATCTGAGAAAGGCTTTCTCTCACAGCTCATAAAACATCTATTTTTCTTATTACAAGATAAAATACCTGTATGCACGTAGCTGTAAATATTGGTGTAAAATACATAAACAGAGCAATAAATCAGAAGTTTGTATTGACCAATATGTGTTCCTTAATTGATGGGCTTTTGTTTGAAACACTGACTGTACCATGGTTTTCATGAGTGGCTTCTGTTCTAGCAGCGAATGTACCTACAGAATGTAGAACATCCTTGAATGATACTGTACATCCTGAAGTGGTTGTTAGAAATTCTTTATGTCTGTGGGTTTTTTTAAGGATTTTCTTTAAATAATGTTTCATTGACAGGAACACTAATGCAAAAACAAAAAAAAAAAACATCCAATTAATGTTCTGACCCTTTAACAAGAGAACTTTATGCTGTTTCAGTTATCAAGCAATATATTGGTAGGGCGTCAAGTGGAAATACCAACACACAAGGCTGGCCAAGATCAAAGATTACCTTCCTCCTCCCTCCTCACAGGCAAACTCCTTTGAGAGATGGGGCTGTTTGTGAGAATATATGAGAGTGAATGCCAATGTTAGAACATTAGAACCTTTTAGGCAAAAGAAGATTAAGGGGTGACATGATTGAAGTGTTTAAAATTATGAAGGGGATTAGTACAGTGGATCGAGACTGTTATTATGAACATGGGGACACAGTTAGAAACTCATTAAGGGTAAATTTCACACAAACATTAGGATTTTGTTTTCTTTACACTTAGACCAACAGACACTTGGAATAAGCTGCCAAGTAGCATGGTAGACAGCAAGGCTTTACGGAATTTCAAAATTCGACAATTTTTTAGAAGAATTAAGTGGACAGGACTGGTGAGCTTTGTTGGGCTGAACGGCCTGTTCTTGTCTAGATTTTTGTAATGTTCTAATGTGCTTAAATATCCTTCATTAGTTAATTTTGTCACATTGTGCTCCTTCACCTCTCAATTTTGACACCTGTATATTTAATGTGCGAGGGTTATGCCAAAAGAATGGAATAAAAAAAAAATTAAATTGTGGCAAAATAAAGTAGAGGTTTTGTAGCAAATACATTTTATTCAGATGATTATAAATCCTGAAGATTTTAGTGCACTATAAACACTGTTTGAAGTATCTCAATCATACAAGGTCAGTCTATTAAATAACAAGACTGTGTTTCTATCTCTTTAACAAAGCAGTGAGAACTGATTATGACAATTTGCCATGCAGGTTTAAACCTGTCCAAACCTGCACAACAAACAACAAAACACTCTCTGCCGTTTAGTCACCGTTTAATGCAGTTGTGTTTCCCATTGTGTGTCAGAATCATGCTAAGTTTAAAAGTGGAGCAACGTGTCAATTTGAAATTTTTGAAAGAAAACGGCAATGGAATCTTTTCAAATGTTTACTGTGTCTTACTGGGAAAACTGTCTTGTGTGCATGTGTTTTTCCTAAATTGAAATCGGTGCTTAAAGGAGCATGTTTTGAGTCAATGGATGCAGTAAAGAAGTAAAGAAGAAAACGTCAGGTGTCCTGAATCAGCTGACAGAAACTGATCTGCTCCACGCCTTGGACCAGTGGGAAGAAATACTGCATCGATGCGTAATTGCAAGTGAGGAGTATATTGAAGGGGACAAGCATTAGAACTGTTATATAAATAAAAGTGAGTTATGGTGTCAGTCTTGTTATTTACTGTAATAGACAGACCTCGTACATCTTTCCCTGAATTGTTGAAGAGGTTGGGAATTGAGGATGTTGGTCAGTTTTTGTTTTATTTAATTCCTTTAATTTGGAAGCAGTGTAATTTAACAGAATACCAGTCAATAAAACAAATTAAAATACCATATTAAGAATGTACAGTATATTATCCCAACCCAAACAAGAGGGTTTTAAAAACACAGATCCCTATTAAACAGCAAGTAAAATAAAAAAGGTTGAGGACAGGCCTGGCATGTTTACGACAGCATTATATTAATGAGTTCCTGCTACACTGATGACAACTGAAATGACTTATGCTATTTTAGTTATTTGAGTTTCAAAGCAGCACTCTTCAAAAACTGATTATTTTCCCTATTTATGGATATCTATTTTGTACTAGTGCTCTGCAAAGATAAGTAAACCATATTATTAATTATTTCTATTCTACCCATTAGTATTGACATTTTTGAATTGTAATTTATTTTATATTATCAAAATAAATTACATTGCTATCTAAACAATGCTCTGTGGAACTGATTACTGTGGTGTCTTTTGGATCACAGAATGTCATCAATAGGATTTTGGGAATGTTTGAATTCATGTTTTGTTTACTTTTAGCACTATTATTGATTTGTAAATGGTTATAATTACTGTTTAACCTGTTATATTGCTTTGCATTCATGAT
Organism: Polypterus senegalus; assembly: GCF_016835505.1. Classification (NCBI taxonomy): domain Eukaryota; kingdom Metazoa; phylum Chordata; class Cladistia; order Polypteriformes; family Polypteridae; genus Polypterus; species Polypterus senegalus. The sequence goes on from NC_053155.1 coordinate 238,909,693, forward strand.
GTTTTCACCAATGGTGTTTGCTGTCAAGCATGTCACCTGATGCCGATGGGGTGTTGATGTCAGCATGCTAAGACATTTCAAGATGGCAAAACACATAAAAGATGGCTGTGTTTTGGGATAAAACCAAAGAAAAAACAAGGCAGTGTATCAGTTTTCTTTAAGAAAACTGTATCAGTATGGGTCAGGACATCTTTGCTATGCTGATTTTAACCAGGATCTCCTTTTGGTTTAGTTGCCCACTCTGTTATATTATTTTTTGCTTACAGACTCATACTACTTTGCATGTTTCCCAAGTGCTTTTTCTTCATCTCCCATTTTTTGTGGCCATCCATTTTTGCTACCAGGTCACCACAGATAAAGTTTAAAAATCTTTTTTTCTGTTGCATATCTTTTATTTAACAAAGGGTAAGAGGCAAGAAATATATTAGTGGACATGCCTTTTAAATTTCAAGTTTTTACCCCACATGCGCTATATTATAAATTTCAGTTTCATTATATACTTTGTTTACAACAATTCATCCAGTCATCAATTTTCCAGATTCACTTTTTTCATATATAGTTTTGCAGGACTTGACGGCTATTCATGTAAGTTTGGGCAAAAGGCAGGAACCAATCTTGAATAGTGTGTCAGTCCAATTTAGAGCAGACACAAACTTGCTCACACATACAGGTCAATGAAGAATCAATGATCTACGTAGCACATGTTTATGGGATTGTAAAAAAATCAAGTAAATTGAAATTAGGTTGGATAGATAGATAGATAGATAGATAGATAGATAGATAGATAGATAGATAGATAGATAGATAGATAGATAGATAGATAGATAGATAGATAGATAGATATAGGATGGTCCAGATCTAATTATGCAGTTTTCATTACGCTATAACTTATTAAGTTTATTACATTGAAAATCACCTGAAAAATCCCAGACCATCGAGAAGTGTGTGAACTGACAACATGAAGAATCGTCTTCATGCTGAACTGGAATCATCCCCGCATAAATCAAAGTCATCCAGAAGATCTGGAACTGCATAATTAGATCTGGACTCTAGAAAGACAGATAAAAGTTTATTTGCTTCCAAAGGGAAATTTGGCTTTTATACAGAAGCTCTTTAAATAAATAAGTACAAAAATAAATAAATATACACGACTATATGGCAAGAAAATTCAAAAGAAAGAAAGAGTTCTGACTTGGATCACATGGAAAATCCACCGAGAGAGATAAAGAGAGAGAGAGAATCAGGTAGCATTACGTCCAGATTCTAAAAAGTATGAGACAGTAGCAATAACCAATACACCACATTTGAACAGTTCATAACATTTTGTAGTCATGTGTTAGGTAATTGTTTTTTTTTGCATTAATCTACAGTATGTTTCCCTGGTTCCTGAGTGTGTTTTTGATGTCATCTATTATTTCAGATCTACTCTCTTGAGTATTTCAGAACTTCTTTTGCAGCAAAATCAATTTGTTTCAATTTTTAGATAATTGTTTTGGTTTCTTTTCCTTAATCTTTATTTCACTGACTCTTCCACACATTTTTGACATCAGCTATTATTTCTAAATCTACTGTCTTTATTATTTCAGAATCTTGAGTTCTGCTACTTTTGCAATGAATTCAAATCCTATTGTAGAATTATTATACTGCTGCAATGATTATGAAAGGATTGCAATAACATAGACATCCTTTCAGTATATTGCATTTCCTCATATCTGTTCTGGTTCTGGTTCCTACCATTTCCATTGGATTCATTCAGCCTAAATTACGCACATTTTATTATTAGTCATTTGCTGATACTATCAGTCAAACTTTTCTCCATATTTCCATTCCTATAAGGATCACTTACAATACCTATGATGTGGTCCCGTTTGAAAGTTCTTACCCAAAAGCAATATCACACACCATGGAATAAATCAAAATAATTAATCAAACATGATAAAAGGTACATTGTAACCTTAACATTTTTTTTTAATTTTACACATCTCCATTCTAAATGAAGTGATGTTTAATCAGCTTTGTCGGTGATGCCATTCAACAGAATATTTTATTAAAATGTCAGTATGCACCCTCCAGTAAGAAATCAAATGTGAAGCATGGTTTCTTAAAATACACACACAGTAATTTAAGGTAATTTTTCTCTACTGTTATATTGTTCTCTGCTATCACCTTGACTTCTTATGAAAAATAAAGCAAATGCCAAAAGATGACCAAAAATTTAAAGACTCTTTTGATAAATAATCCTAAACCAACGTCATACAATGCAATCCTATTGTTTTATTTCTTTCTTTCTTAAAAATGCTTTAACAATCCTACGCAGTGTAGCAACTTTTTTTCCCCAATTATGTTTTCTAATCACAGTCCAAGTGAACTCTTGTGGTTGCAGGCTTTTGTTCCAAAACCAGTTTCACAATCAGTAAGTTATTTTGCCTCTAATTAATCTTATTTTTTAACCAGCTTGTCTTTATTACCTCTCGTATTCTTATATGAAATTTAGAAATACTGTATTCAAGCTTTTGCCACAGTATAAAGTTCTTGACTCTCTTTTGTTGTTTCCCTATTTTCTGACGAGTTTGATCCCCTAATTGTATCCTAATAATAACAAATATCAATGAGTGAAATAAACAACCAGGGTAAATAATAAAATGCTGGAATACTGGAAATTTCAAGATGGGATTTGCGAAGATTTATTGAAATGTAATCAATGTATTTTTTTCATTTAGATAATATTGTGTTTTTGACCTTGGTTTTTAAGACTTTAATGGTCATCATCACCATTATGCAGTATAATTTTTATTCACATTTTTCCAGGTGTTATTTGGACCTTTATTCTCTAATGATTAGGCAAGTGGATCTTACAGTGAAGTAGCTGTAGCCAGGAGATAATCCATCACATAATTTCCTCATATCTTCTCAGCACAGTTTCAAATTTTCCAAAATAATGTGAGCTTGTTGTCGATTAACATGCTGCTTGGCAGCACCAGTTGATATATGGAATGTTTTCAAGGTATGGTGGGTTCAGCTACAGTTTTGCCTTATCTTTTTTCTTTTTCTATTCTGTCTCGGTATGATATATAGAAATCATCAGACTGACAAGCCTCTGTTCAGTTTGCAAACTTTGAAACTCCCAATTTCTTCCTTTCCTTGTGCTCATACCATACGTATTGTAGTTTAGTCTGAGTGCTTTTTAATTGTCCACTGTCTTACACATCTCTATGACTCAAAACAAAATCAAACATGGCACTCTTACAGAGTGCTATCAATGAGTTGCTGGACATGTCACACTATGCCACTGATGATCACCAGTGTACACCATGACCCACTAAAATCATGTAAATGAAAGTTATGACTGAAACCACTAGAAAAATCCTGTAGTAGGCCTGATGTAATTTTGCAGACTGCCACCAGGCAGATATGCAAAGACTACATTAGTGATTGGACGCTGAAGAAATAGGCTGCATGCTGCTGGCTTTACAGCACAGACACCAAAGGTGATGGAGGTCCTCTGCTCACACCTCCTAGAAATGACAGCTGACTAGCTGGACTCATTAGCAGTGGCACTCAAAAACTCTTCAAGGAAGTGTCACAATTCAGCCTGTTGAATACAGAAATGAGGACCAGAGTGTACAGGTTGAAAGGATGCTGATACCTGTGTCTAGGAAATTGGTTGTAGAGTGGAACAGTGTAATTGGTGATGAGTTTGCACTCACCACAGAATCTAGAAGCAGCTCCACTTCATTGACAGCAGGGATGAGATTGCACAGCAAAAACATAATTCCTATGTGGGGCAAAATGACACGACCTTACTTGCAAGACAATATTAGGCCACACACAAATGCTGTGGTCACAACTATCTTGAGGCATGAATGTGGGTGTACAGGTGTTGCTTTGGCCTACCTTGTCTCTTGATGTTTATCCCATTAAGCACCTTTGAAATGCTCTGAATTATAAAATCACAAACCATGACCCTCTGCCTCCCAGTGAGCAACAACTTTACCAGGCCCAACTACAGGAATGACATAACATCTCTCAACTGGAGATTTAGCAGCTAATCTGCTCTCTGTACTAGAGGAGTCTCTCAGTGGTGACTGCAAAAAGGCTGTCACACAAAATACTGAAAGACAATACAACTGTTGTCAATGTTCATACTTGTTATTGTCTTACTGTCAGCTTTGTTGTGGTATTCTTGGATATTTCTTAATATTCTCATGTGCTTATTTTTATATCAGAATGTTTATCATATTTTGTATTTTGAAACAAATAGCAATACTGTAACTACAACTTAATTGCTATTTCTGCTCATTTTATTGTTACTATAAAAAATGCTGAAGTATATTTCAATTAATGATCTTATTCAGCATGCAAACTGTTTACATTAATACAAAAAATGGGTTTTGGAATATTTTTAAATTATTCACAATGAATACTATATGGTAACTCATTTTTAACAACTACAGTGAACACTAATCTTTTTACATTATCAAGTTTTTCAGATAGCTGTGAATTCTAAGCAAAAAACACAATAGTAGTTTTCAGGAAATTAAAGTATGATCCAAGTAAATAGCAAAACAAGAAGCAGTCTGTTTTAATCAATAACTTAAAGTTATAATGAAAAAGGTCACACATGCAAAATATTTGAGTTTGCAATAATTTCTCTACTAAGGTTTCATAATTTTTGGACAACTGGAATAAAAACATTAATTGAAAATAGAACAATTTCAGAAAACATTTTTTAAAGGTTTAATCTAGATTCATACATTATTTATGTTACTTTATAAACATTTCTTAAACATTTCCAAGAGAAACAAGTCATCATAGGGCAGCATGGTGACACAGTTGGTAGCGCTGCTGCCTCACAGTTTGGAGACCCGGGTTCGCTTCCCAGTTCCTCCCTGTGTGGAGTTTGTATGTTCTCCCCTTGTCTGCGTGGGTTTCCTCCAGGTACTCCGGTTTCCTCCTCCACTCCAAAGACATGCAGGTCAGGTGCATTGGCAATGCTAAATTATCCCTAGTGTGTGCTTGGTGTGTGGGTGTGTGTGTGTGTGCACGCCCTGAGGTGGGCTGGCTCCCTGCCCGGGGTTTGTGCCCTGTGTTGGCTGGGATTGGCTCCAGCAGACTCCCGTGACCCTGTAGTTGGGATACAGCGGGTTGGATAATGGATGGATGGACAAGTCATCGTGTAAATACATATGTACACGTATATTTATATTCTCTTTTTTTAAATAATAAGAATTTGCTCAAAGATATTGGCATAGTTCTGCATTGCTTTTAAAATAGTCTTCAAACTAAAGGGTTAAAAGTAGATGTGTACATTAAAAGCTTTCTTTTTACCATCAAACTCCAGATCTAGGCAGTAAAAAGAGAAATGAGAAAGTAAATAACACCATGACTGTGAATTTATTGATCAGCACAAGAAAAGTGAAATTTACCCCATAATAAAATGCTTTGCCATCAGAAGTGAGACTAATCAGTGTAATTAAGATCTAGCAAAGCAATAGCTGTCTTCTGTTAGTGCTTTAGTTATGGACCATGGACACACAGCATGCGGCATGGTCATTAAAGATTAAATTTGGCTCTAGTATCAAAATCTGCATGTGTTAAGTCTAGTATAGCCTTGTGTGTTAAATTATTTACTCATCCTAAAAGGCTTTATTGCTCTGAAAGGTGCTAATAATGTCAGTACCTATGGGAGCAATCACAATGCTGGACTTGCAGAATGTAATCAATTAATGGAAACGCAACATGCACTAATAATGTTAATCATTTTTTAAAATTTTGCTTAAAAAAGTAAATTATCATCTGGAATATGAATCAAATACATTTTAACAAGATTGGTTGATATTTCAATATTTTATAATAAGAACGTTTTGTGAATATGACATTATTGTATCACAATTTATTTGAAAATGTGAATTCCTGCATTTAAGAAGTGTACGTCAAAAAATCTTCATACACAAATGTTAGGCAAGTCAGTTTTCTGACCTTATCATTATTTCTAGGTACATTTTCCAAACCTGAATAGTCATTGGATGTAGTCATTTTCAGGTGCTATGTAACTGATTAATGAGAAAGGGCATGGCTTAAAGTAATTAACATCATATGTTAAGGTGTACATAACTTTTAGGCAGCTTCATTACTACAGGTAAGTAGGCCAAAGGGAGATTTAACTGAAATGAAATGTGAAAAATTGTAAAATGCCTTTCAAACAGATGCAACATTCTGTAAATTGAGAAACTATCAAGGTGTGACCACCAATCAAATGTTTTGTTGCGAACTGTAAGCAGGGTTGTAAAAAATGCATGGAGAAGAAAAGGTGCAAATTAACTGCAAAAGACTTCAGAAGAATCAAACATGAAGCTACCAGGAACCCATTTGCTTCTAGTGCCACCATATTTCAGAAACGCAACGTTCCTGGATAGTCCAGAAGTACTCACAAACATGGCGAAGGTAAAGAAGGATGAAACACGACCACCAATGAATAAGATTCACAAGTTAAGGCATCAAGGATGAGCCAAGGAATACCTGAAGACTGATTTTTCAAAACTTTTACAGACAGATAAAATGAGAATGACTGTTGATGAACCAGATAGGTGGACCCATGGCTAGACCACTAAGTAACACAAGGTGCCATTTTGAGTCAGGCACCAGCAAGGTGAAGGAGGGGTAGTGGGAGAGAGAGAGGTTAGGAGCACGCACTGATACAGTGCATTGCCGCACCCACCACATGACAAACCAATTTAGGATCCAGATTAGGACCAGAGTGCACCATGGTAGAGGCTGTTATACTTAAGAATGAACTAGCAGACCTTTTCATGTTGAAAATGAGCTAAAACTCAACTGACAGTTCTACTGCCGGTCCCTGGAACATAATGTACTTTCATCAAGCAGTGGTACAGGAAGAAATCAGTAGCATTGAAGAAAGACATGATCTTTATGCAAGACAATACATCATTACATGCATCCAAGTACTCCACTGCTTGGTGAGCCAGCAAAGGCTCCAAAGATGACTGAATAACGACCTGAGTCTCTTCCTTACCTGACTTAAGTGTCACGGGCTTGTGGGCCCTTTTCAAATGTGAGATTTACAATAAGGGAAGACAATAAACCTCTTTGAATGACATTTGAGAGGCTGTAATTGCTGCTTCAGGAAAAGTTTATCATGAACAAATCAAGAAACTGAAAGATTCCATAGATGGGAGACTCACTGAAGTTATTTAAAAAACGGTGTCTATACTAGACATTGAATGTTTTTGAAAGAGCAAAAATTGTTATTTTAATTGTTATATGTCATTATATGCTAGTTATTTATTGCACTCACTGAAAAACTTCACAGCGAACAAACAAAAGTTATTTGCCTAATAATTGAGCACACTTATATTTTCTTCTGAGAAAAGACAAAACTCACTTTTACATAACGTAACATTTTGGACTGACAGAGATTGTTGTATTGTGCAACAATAAAACAATCCCAAGTAAATCTTTTATCTAACAACTGTATACATTGGTAAGATGGATTCAATTCTGTTGACTTTATCTGTAAAGAGAATTTTATTTTAATTTCACAGCTGGAGAAAAAATGTGTTAGTAAGACAAAAAAGCTTTTTTTGTAACAGGAACTAGTCATAATATATCAGTATTGCAAAGATAAACATACTGCATAAATTTCAAGGAATATACAACGTTTATATTCTCAAACACATTAGAATAAAGTTGTGGATAGCATGTTAAATCACCCAAAATATAGACTAATACTGTGTTAGAGAGTAACTAAATCATTGGAGTATTTAAATTTGAAGATATAGTTTGCATTGTAGTGCACTTGAAACCTTGAAATACCATTTAAGTTCACTTATATCACATTTCTGTGTTATCAGTGAACTCACCAGAAGCAAAACAAGTGGTAGAAATTGTTTTCTAATGCTCTCTAAACAACTATTGACACAGCCACATAGCTCACTTGTTAAAGTTGTAATCTGGGATTGCTTACTTCTGATTTTTCTTATTTATGTTTTATCTGACCAGGAGTAACTTCTCAGTTTGACAATTAATGATAAAGATTTGCTTGGTTCTCTGGTTCCCTGAAAGAAGAAAGCTCAGACTTATACTCAGCAAAGCATTTTAAGTAGTATTTCCTAAAACAATATTTTAAATTAAATGTGTATATTCTAATATACAACATACTGTATATAAAAGTGTCCCAAAACTATTTTCTATTGAACTATGTTAATTAAAATGTCAGCCTCCAAGTTTAAGATGAGAAATACATGAGTTCTTTCTGGTACTCACCCTGCTTTATTATCATTAATCAAAAAACTTTAAAGGAAAATGCATTGTGATCTTTAGACATTTAATTTATGAGCATGAAATTGGACTAATTTATGCAGGTTTAGGTGATTATTATTTTTTGCATACAATTCATTCACTGTAATGTTTCGTTCATTCAACTTGCTGTAATACCTAAAATCTGACAAATTTCCAGTTTCATACATGTGTACTTCCATTTATAATTTTACACTGTATTTTGAGGTTATCCTCCAGTACAATGGTTAACATCCAGGATAACCATCTTGTGAAAGGTTATGAAAGCTGGCTTAGGTACAGGAAAACAGACTTGAAACAAGAGATAATTCTGAGACTGCTAGGAGTCTGCACAGAACACAGTGCACAAAAAACAAAACACTAAGGTTAAAACATTTCTTAATCAAAGAGTTGGGTAAAGGAGAACCTAAGCTGTTGTGATATGTGGGAAATTATCAAAATTACCAAAAAATACATGTGTTAATTATTCAAGTACATTTTTAAAATAAATAAATAAAAACAAATCCATCCATCCATTATCCAACTCGCTATATCCTAACTACAGGGTCACAGGGGTCTGCTGGAGCCAGTCCCAGCCAACACAGGGCACAAGGCAGGAAACAAACCCCGGGCAGGGTGCCAGCCCACCGCAGGGCACACACACACACACACACACACTAGGGACAATTTAGGAAGCAAATCCAAAAACAAATTCAAAAAATAGTTACAAAAAAGTCAAACCCAAAAGAGCTTAAAATAAAAACAGAAAGCAACAAAATCCAAAATCCTACATGATTTTAAAATCCATCCATCCATTATCTAACCCACTGAATCCGAACACAGGGGTCTGCTGGAGCCAATCCCAGCCAACACAGGAACCAATCCTGGGTAGGGTGCCAACCCACCACAGGACACACACAAACACCAAGCACACACTAGGGCCAATTTAGAATCGCCAATCCACCTAACCAGCATGTCTTTGGATTGTGGGAGGAAACCCACGCAGACACGGAGAGAACATGCAAACTCCACGCAGGGAGGACCCAGGAAGCGAACCCGGGTCGCCTAACTGCGAGGCAGCAGCGCTACCACTGCGCCACCATGCTGCCCGATTTTAAAATTGATTAGACAAATGAACATAAAATTGTAGTGGAATAAAATTCAAAACTTCACCTAGAATTCCAGGTTTCTCCCTGCCTTGCACCCTATGCTAGTTGGGGTAGGCCCGAGCCCTCTCTTTTCATGACTAACACATTTAACATATAACTGACTGACTGTCTGAATTTACAATTTTCAAAACACAAAGAAAAAATAAAATGACTAAATTAATTTACAAAACTAAAGTAAACAAGTTAATAATAACAAAGGTCAAACATCAAAAAAAAACTAAACTGCAAAGTTTAGCTGTTACTAAGGAAGTAGCAGGGGCAAAGATAGCTGCTTATTTATTCCTCTCAGATGATTGTGGATTAGTGCAGCACCTAAGCATGTTCAAGCTGGGTCCATACTTGGATGGGAGACCATCTAACAAAAGGTTGGGTTGCTTCTGGAAGAGGGGTTGGTGAGGCCAGCATGGGGCGCTTACCTTGTGGTCAGAATGTGGAACCCAATGCCCAAGTGTAGTGATGGGATCACTGTGCTGTAAAAATTGTGCCATCCATTGAATGAGACATTAAACTGTGGTCCTGACTCTCTTAATAAACAGCAGGATGTATACCAATGGCCAGACTAAATTGCTATCTAAGGGCTTGTTTATATTTCACACTCAGAATGTGTACACGCACACATCATGGCTGCCATGCATTCCTAGCATTCATTTGACATGTCATCAGAAATTAACCTGACACATGCGCGAGTTGCAGTACCAGCAAAATGTCGGGAGGTGCAGTGTGATAAAAGTCAGAATGTGACGTCAGAGTCCCTGTTTACTATCTACATATGGCAGAAAGCCACTTTGAGGATCCTACGAGATCGATGTGTGGGCTTCGATGTTTGATGAATGGTTCAATCTGGTGAAGCAAAATACTGACATACAAATGCATTCGTGGTGCTTTTATATTCAAGCGTTGCATATTCCCCATCATAATGAAACGATACATTTTAAAGGTCTCACATACCATCTTCTGTGTCATTTTTTTTTTTTGCACCTTCACAACAGCATCAGAATGTACGGCAGTGTATTTGAGCCACAGAGAAAAAATTAAAGACTATATTGAAAAGCTGTATTTTTGTGACTAACGTGAAAATTTTGGCTTTAACTCTTTGAGGGCTGAATATTTTTTTCCGAAAAACAGTTTCTGAAAAGCAGAGGTTTCACACAGAAATCAACATAAAACGTCTGTTGCTGCATGCTGCGCAGCCGCAGCGGCAGTCACTGTCACAGTGCATTGCAATCTGATTTCTACCTCTTACCATTGTTAAGTGGCAGTCCTCCTGGCAAACATTGCTGTAGGCGTGTCAGCTACACGATTAGTTGGGGGACTAGTCAGCTGAAGCTGGAACTTCATATTCGTTTTTGATCACTTGGCCTTGAGTCCGGCAAGTCATAGTCCAGTTCAGACATAATAGGCAAAACGTCGTCCACGCAGTATTTTGCTTTACTCATTAGCTTTGATCTCTCACCATTATGTCAGTGCCATGTTTGCGCTTGTTTGCACCTTACTACTCACACGAGCGCAGAAAATCTTGGTCAAACTAATGAAGCTAACTTTCCTTCTAGCAACGACAGTCCAACTAAAACATGATAGTTTGTTTTGGCACAGTTTACAGTTGATTACCATCGTCAACTCCTTCTTTTGACAAAAGTCAACATCAGCCCTGAAAGAGTTAATCTCGAAATGTCCACTTAACCTCATAGTTCATTTTATCATTAAAGTAGACCATCGTAAACGCCATCTTAAAACCGACCCAGCTGTTAATCGCTACTTACTTCTGGGGCTTCTTCGTGACCTGACAGCAGCGATCACCACAGAACACATTAACTTTATACTTTGTAATATTCCAGCTCTCTGCACATTTAGAATCCTTAAATTTATACTTGCTATCACTTTCATGATGAAATGCATTAAAGTATGTATATTACATTTTACAGATAAGTCATTAACTTCATTTAAATAATGAATACTGATAATAATTACACATATTGTGGCAGCACGGTCTGCAGGAGGTCACGTCCCTGGTGTTCCCTGCCTGAATTTTACATGTTTTCCTGGTGGGTTTCCACAGTGTGCTCCGATTTCCTTCCAAAGACATGAAGGTTTGGGGATTTGGTGATGCTAAAATGACGCTAGTGTATGTGTGTGCTTGTATTCACCTTACGATGTGCTGATGCCCCATCCAGGGATTGTTTCTGTCTCACGCCTGATGCTTGCAGGAATAAGCGCATCCCTAGATTGATGGATTTAATTATGAAACATCCTTTTTAGAGATACTGCAGCAAGGTGTCCTTGAAATTTAACAAGTGTTTCAGGCAATTCAAAACACAGAGAAGCCAAACCTGTTCTTACTGTGATAATATATCGCACTGCCACCTGATGGAATCTTCCAGATTTACATAAAGTATGCATGCAAGTATGCCTTTATATTAAGGTGGACATGATGGTCTCAACAAAGGTCCATTGATTGTGTAGGAAAATTTTGCACTGTGGTTTGAAGTACATCTCTTTATTTTCTGATTGTACTGGAGTTTGTTGCTTATATTTGGAGTCTGAGTATTAAGTAATTGATCGGACAGGTTACCTTGGGTTAACTTTATAGGAAAACCCTTTTTTTGTCTTTTTTCCTGTGTAATTTATTTTTGTCCTTCTTATTATAAATACATGCTTTTCTTATAAAGATGAATAGTTTGCTTTGTCTCTCAATCCAGAGGTTTAATGGATTGCACTCTCCTTTGAGGGACATTTTTTTGCTTTTTTAACAAGTTAAAATACTTTTTGATCATTAAAAATGTGTTTCCCAATTTGGGCCTGAAACCTGTGTATTAAGTTTGGGGTCAGGCTAACCAGAATGAGGCCTATCTTTAGCTAGGCCAGTGAAGGTCCAGGTCTGGTTTATAGATTTTTCTGGAGCATTTGAGCAAGTGTATGAGATTTACTGTGTATGTGTTTGTGATTAGTAAGACAGTCATGTGCCTTGGGATGATTTTGGTTAAACAAAGTGTTCCACTACAGAAAGAAAAGGTTTGGAAACACTTCTCTAGACAATAGTATGAGCCTACATTTTTTGGCAGACTTGGTAAAATGACTCAAATTAATGATAAAGTATCTGAGAAAATTTCAGGCCTGAATAAAAGGAGGTTAAAATTTGTGTTCAAAGAAATATAGGTATCCTAACCATAACGCCAGAATAAGATTCAGGTTGGACTTAGGTCAGTAAAATTTTAAAGTTATCAAAATGTTGTTTTCAATTTTTTTCTATTGAAAGTTTAATTGGGTCTTCTATTTTATTATAATTATTGAATATAGTAACCACAGTAATAGCAATACGTTGAGTTTAATTAAGGAACACAACTATAGATGCACAGTGATGAGTACATCAAACAACAGAGATGCTTAACAGCTATCATGACAGACAGCGGTTTGGGTGAGCTCAAATCAGCGCGGCAGAAGATACAATTAGCATTGCTTAAAATTCAGGATATTTGTTCATCGCCACTAATTTTTCCAGTTGATACAGGGCATTATGACTGATGACTCACAGAACACCTAGAAATTTTTGCAGAACCCTAGGGTTCAATAGAACACAGTTAAAGAAACACTGACCTAGAGCACATCTCTTGGCTTTTGAAAAAAAATTTTTTGGACCTGCCTGATCCAGTTCAAGGTAGTAGACATTCTTGCACATTTTCATTAGGGCATACTGTATAATCTGCCATTTTTAAAAACATTTAATCTTTGTAGAATTTTTCCTTTTTACCTTTCTTCATTCTTGCTGCTAATATCTTGTTATTTACATTTTTACTTTTTTATTTTTGTTTTCAAAAGTTATACATCTATACATTTTAAAACTGAAATTATTGAATGTTAAGACTTCAAAAACAAACAAATAGTAGCACAGACTATCATTTTCAAGTTTAATTCCAAGTTAACACCTCATTGGGACTCTCTGTGTTTCAGCTGTTTGGTTAATAAGCTCAGCTCAACTATTGCTATCTAGGAGGGTTACCTACAAAATAGCCCTAAACATTTACAGCAGGGTATTTGCACAAACTGCTCAGTGAGGGTCTTGATGTTTTCTTATTTCTTTTCTTTGTCATCTTTCTGCCTCTTTATATTTACTTTCTATTGAGTCTCATTAAATTGTTATGGACAAATATGTTGATGTCTTCATGTTATATTTTGGACTGGAATTTGTTACTCAAGACATACACATGCACAACCTTTTACAAAAAATAGCAGAAAGAAAATCATGTATTGTTTTCACTATATTAATCTTCACTTTCTTCATGTATTTGTCCATGGATGCAGTCATGATAACATAAGATGCCTTTGTGTATGAAAAAAAAAAAAAAAAATGGTGGTCTAAACGAAATCTAGAAATATTACATTAATGTATGTAATTAATGCAATGACTTTTTTCAGCATTAATATGAGATCATGAAAATATGAAATTAAAAGAACTGAGGAAAAATCAACAATCACTAATTCAACTGTACTCATTGCACATCCAATAGATTCTAATATTAAGAAATTAGCTTCACTTATGAGATATATAACATAGACAAAATGAGTTATGATTACACATTTAAAGCATGTTGTCAAGATAAAAGTATGTAAACAAGTCTCTGCCACATCATGAGAAAATAGTAGAGTACAAGTGCTAGATGCTTGAAAAGGCTGAAGTTAAACAAAAAGGTAAAAATGAGATCAATTGACACACTATCAAGGTTAAATGTTGCCTTTACTCATGAGAACACATATTTACTAGATTAGAGTATGAACTTCACACATTACCAACTTCCCTTCATTCTTTCATATTTGAAGTCCAAATAATTATATCCATTTTATGATGCTTCACTTGGCTTTTGTATTTCAGTGTATCCTTTAGATATCATCAACAACAACCACAAGACCACCCAGCCCTATCTAGGCATTCTACCTAACATAAATGATCTCAATCAGTCCTCATGGTTTTCAGGCTTCACATGGAAGAATTTGATGATGATGATGAAGATGATCATGTGGACCTCTGGCCTTCAATCCACCAATGTAGGGACAGCATGGTGCTTTGATTGGGTGGTGGTGGCACAGATCACAGAACAGCAGAGAAAGTAGGGGTTAGTACGGATTTCAGAGCCACCTTGAATGATAATAATAATCATGATCAATTTGCTCATTTTCTCACATTATATTTATTTGGATATTACTATATTATATTATTATTATTATTATTATTATTATCATTGGTATGGGATTCATAAAAGCAGTGCTAATGTTTGTGATGTGCTATCTTTAGGAATGAAAAATAAATTAATTTTATTACTACATGCATTACAAAATACATTCCAAAAGAACTGCAAAATGTCATACTGAATATGGAGAGATCTACATTAATTCCTTAGATTGCAACCCTTCTTAGATAGGTAGCACAGCTAGTATGGTATAATAAGAGACAAGGGAACATTTTAACCACCAATAGAGAGTTTCACCCAAGTACTCTCAAGGCCCCTTTAAAGACTACAGTTAGACAAGGAATGGACAAACTAGCTTTTTCCCCTCTGTTATAATAGACAAATGTGTTGACTTTTAATATTTTATTTAAAATTGTATTTATTTGCATGAAATCCAATAACAGAATATAAATGGAGATACTGTACAAAGAATCATACAATACAAGTGCTTTGAATATGCATGTAGTCCAAGCAGAAGTAATACGTCACTGATTCCCCAGCATGCACTGCACTTCTGTTCAGTTTGGAACAGAAGCTAAAGGCCTCTTACCTGAACATTTTACAGTGTCTCCTGTACATCTGGAAGGCAGCTATACCTCACACATTCATGAAGACATGCTGGCAACAACCACATTGCCATGTTTGAGGCTACTGTACTATTTAGTGTTGTTTTTAACATGTTTTCCTGAATTGCATATACTGTATTCAAAATATATTTGCTCCTGCCTATTTTGTTGAATAGCATTACCTGCATAAATAATGATGTGTCTTTGACTGAACAGTTAATTACAACTGAAGGGCAGGTATACCTAATAGTACAGATACTCTATAAATGATTATTGACATTGAATAAATTGAAATTTGAAAGCTTCAGATGTGAAACTGTAAGCAGAAACACAAATGACCAAAATATTCTTTTACAATCAAAAACTGTACTCACTTTTATCAACAGGTATTATAATTAGCTGTCTACATTCAGATATGCTTTATTCAGGAAAATGGATACATTGAATGTTTAGTTCAGTTTAACATGTAAAATTGCTGTAAGAGGGAGCTTACAGTGTAAACTGTAAATTAAACTTTAAAATTAATACATTTTTGGATTATAGAGATTACCATCTTTGAGACCTCATCAAACCAAGCCAACAAAGCCAAAGAATTACAAAAATAAGGCTTATTTGAAGGGAAGATTTTATAATGGAAAAAGCAGAACAACATACAAAAAGAAAGGAAAACAACAAATCCTATACAACTCTGAGCCTATGTAAACAGTATCTTACAACTGTTAGATTTTATGACTGATCTACTTCTCACCACGGTACTAAAACTAACATTTTTTTTGCAGCGCTTTCTGCATCTTTCTTCCCCTAGCAATATTTCTATTCTTCCTAAGTCTTGAACCTCTGTCCAGTGCAATAGTGCTTCTGTGTTCAGCTGCTGAATGGTTGGGAGTAAATGTTTGGCCTTGGCAAAGAACTACTTATGGGAAGACTCTGACAATAACTTTTGGGAACGGTTCAAGTCCATGGAACTCCTGGGGCTATTCTGTTAGAAATACTTCTAATAGCCCCACAAATTTTATGCAGACCATAACTCCAGCTCTCCCTTAAAAGAATATCAAACCTCAAGAGACCTACACAAAATAACACAAATGAGGACACTCATAACCTCTAGAGGCTCCCTGTTGTCATTTATCACATTGAGAGAACCCTTATTCTTTTTAATTTTGGCTTTACATTTTTACATGAACATTTAACATTATGACTGATAAAACTACTGTTTGTAATAATAATAAAAAAAACTGCCATAACCATGTCTAACGAATATAATGAGAGATCTCAATCATAACCTTATTGGTAATTAGTGACATCCCTTACTCTTAAGCACCCAGAGTCTGCTGGTAATGCTATTAGTCTCTGCTATGAGCAATATTGATAGAAGATCAGTTTATGACCCGTTCTCCATTAATCTATCCATATTGTTTATAAGTAGAAGTTGCATAGGAAGTGATGATTTTCACAAGCAATTTTCTGGTAGTTTTTATTTATTTTACTTACTCGTATATATATACGTTTTTTCTATGGGCTAATGAGGAATGTAAACAATATGTATAAAAAATAAGGTCAATTAGTTCTTAGACTAGATAATCATAATAACATTATGAAGATGAATGGAGAAGAAGACCATTTAATCCAAGCTCTCCCACATAATTATGGAATGATTGGTTGTGATCACTGTGTAATGGATGGAAATCCATTTTATACTGAGCTTATACCAGCTGGAGTGGGGAATGTGTGGTTACAAAGGGCCTCAGGCTTTGACCTTTCCTGACCCTCCTACACAATAAATACAGTTCTTCTCTTTTCCAAAAGGTTTCTATCATTGAAAGGTATATAACAGGTGATTTTGTTTGGACACATGAATGAATCACTTCTATAGTGTTCTGTACTGATAACCAACTATCACTTAAAATCCTGACACTAAAATATTTTTTACTGTATGCATTATACCATAAGCATAAAATAGTCAATAATCAAAAAATCTGGGGCTCTGATAGATGATTCCATAGTTTGTGTCACTCCATAATAATTAAATTGGCTAGAATGAAAGCTTTGTTCACCCATCAAGAAATTGTCATTACTTGTGTCTTTTTTCAGGAATGACATTCAGGAAGTTAGAAATAATACGAGCCCCGCAACCTTTAAAGTGTGCAAAGCACAAAATGTAATCTCCAGCTATTGCAGCCACTGAACAGTCAAGAAAGAAACCACTTGTTAATGGCTTTGAGCTTGATGAGCCTTTGCTGACATTCTGTACTGTACTAATTTGATTCTAATGCAACTTTAGTTAATTAATACTGGTGTAACTGTCCACTGATGACTCAACATTCAGAGATGATTAATTATCTTCCCTCATAATACCTGAAAAGCCTGAAACTGAAAATAGCCCATACATTATCTGAGCAAGAATACATTTTAGGTAAATCTTTTTGTTAAGCCTTTACTTCATTTTTTTTAGTTTTAAATTCTGCTTAGCGCTTTGTTTTTGATGATAATATTCTTAGACTCATTCCTTTGTGAAGAACATTTACTTATCTCTACCACACCTCTTTTTAAATCTTGTCCATTTGAACCACTCCTTCAGTCCTAAACGAACATTACATGTTGAGCCTGCCAGAATACAATTATGTGCTCGAGCAGTGTATCGTACTTACACCCTTGAACTAGATTTTTCATGCTCCTTTATTTTCCATAGCTTTTCTTGACATACTTCACATTGATGATCTCATTTTGTTCCACACATGAATCCCCATAATTTATGATAAACAATATGTGATTTAATTTGTAGCTCTTAGCTCTACATTTATATCATAATCACTAAAGTACTGCAATTGACCCAGTTTCTATATTGTTTATACAATGTAGACAAAGCAATAGTAAACCTGTTCTGAAGTCACAATGAGAAGAAACTATCTGCAGGATTATGAATGAACGCCTCAGAATCCCTCCAAAACATAATGATAATCACAATTAACAAGCCTCAAACTAAATATTAATAGAAAGGTGACATACTTTTCATAATTCAAAACCACTTAAAATGAACTTATATAAAAATCAACAATCAGAATAGAGAGTATTGTCAATTACTAAGCAAGTTTAGGGGTGCAATTAATAAAGAAATGACTTTATACTCACTTATACGATGTTTAATTGAGAGCGGCTTCTGGAAACCCACAAAAAAGAGCAGGTTTGTTGTACATAAATGGTAAATTTGATCATTAATCTTTTAGATTCACTGTTTTTAAGAAACTCACTCCTGGAAACTACTTGCTCTCAAAATTGAAATGTGCATAATAATTAAACAAGAATAACAATTCACAGGATTTACTACAAACACCTAATTAATAATGCACAAAACAACTCAGAAAACACATTAAACTTAATAATTCCAAGCAAAATTAAAAAAATGTAACATATACAGTAAGTATATATATATATACACAGACAAGAAAACAAAAAAAGAGAACAGAATAGCACTTGTGGGTACGTATCCCTTCAATTGGGAATTGAAACTGAAAAAAAAAAGTGAAGGCTCCTTTAAGGATGGAGGGGTTTTTATGGTTGCAGGACTAAATGCCTTCACCAGGCGCATTCTTGACCCTGTGGTCAAGAAGCATTAGCAGCAGCATCCCCTCTAAATTCACCCGGATTTACCTAAAAAAAAACAAACATATATGTATAGTTAGGGCAGCACGGTGGCACAGTGGTAGCACTGCTACCTCACAGTTAGGAGACCAGGGTTCGCTTCCCGGGTCCTCCCTGCCTGGAGTTTGCATGGTCTGCCTGTATCTACTTGGGTTTCCTCCCACAGTCCAAAGACATGCAGGTTAGATGCATTGGTGATCCTAAATTGTCCCTAGTGTGTGCTTTTTGTGTGTGTGTGTGTGTGTGCGCGCACGCCCTGCGGTTGGCTGATTTGTTTCCTGCCTTGCTTCTGTGTTGGCTGGGATTGGCTCCAGCAGAACCCCCGTGACCCTGTGTTAGGATATAGCAGGTTGGACAATGACTGACTATATATAGTAATACAGTATATAATATGAATCTACCAAAGTATATGCACAATGTTTATTTTTCAAATTTTGTCCTTCTTTAAAGACAAATCTGTTCAAAAAATTATATTTGGATTTTCTGGAAATTGAATTAAAACATAAAATGTACTGTAATACATGTTTGAAGCTAGGATTAAACTGAAAATTTACAAAAGGCTTTCTTTAAAAGATTTTAATTGCGTGTGCCAAATTTTGCAAACTTCGGAGAACAGATTTTGCAGTTGTTATCAACTTAAAAGATTTTTAAAAAGTTTGAAGCTGAATCATTGAAATTCACCCTAAACCTGAAGCTATTAACCTAAAGCTGTTAACACTACAAATTGCAAGCTGTCTACAAAGTTTCAAAAGAATTGGTATATTTGTTCTCGGGTTATACAGCCGTGTTGAACATTTACTATTACCAAAAATGCTTAATGTTTTCCATTGAAAACTCAAAATGGATGTTTTTTCATGAAACATTATTTCTTCCTTCTTCCTCTTCATCTCTTCCCACTTCTATGTGGGGTTAATGTGCCTGATAAACCATCTCCTTATAGATTTCTCCTGCACATCAGTCAGACTCCTTTCCTTCAAATCTTTTTTTTACTGTATCTCTCCACCACCGTTTTGGCCTCCCACACTTTCTCTTCCATCTACTTCCATTTCCATTACTATTTTGCTCATATTTTCATTGTCTCTTTTCATCACATGATTATAGCACTTCAACTTATTTTCCTGTACCTTCTTAGATATCCCTCTTACTTGTATTGTACCTCTGATTGTTTCCATATTTGAAATATAAAGAAAGTAAAAATATGAAATATGAGGGAGAGTTTTTAAAATGACACCAGGAAAATGCCTAAGCAATACTTAGAAATAAAACTTCCTGCTGCTCAGGTGATTGCACTAAAAGAAGTAGTAGCAACCAATAAGTTATCAGTAATTGAAAGCTCTTCCTCCTTAAGCACAGATTAGCTGACAAAACAAAAAAATGAACAAATCAAGAAAAATTTAAAAAGAAGAAAAAGAAAAGAAAAAAGAAAAAAGAGCAAACTACAGCAGGGCATACATTGGAGAAAACAATGTTTCATCTTTCAAGGAACGTGAAATAGGGTGCCCTTGTGCATTCAGTCCGTGTTTAATAAAGCCAGAGGTCCACATTAAAGTTGATTGGCTTAATTTAAATTGCTTTTCGTGGTTACAACTTTGATAGCTTCAGGGACAACAGAAATGTAAGGAAACACTCTTTTAGGTATTGCTGAGCTATTTGAATAATGGATCAGAATATACAATTAAATGGTGCAATAAGTATGAAAACAACAATATTGGAAAATTATTTCTTCAGACTCCAAATAATACAAATATTATCAACAAAAAATTACTGATTTTTGCAATATTTGTGCAATTTAACTAAACTTCTCTCACATATGATAGTGCTGTGTATAACCTACAGAACTTCAAAAGTAATGCTAATAATAATGTAATTGTATTTGTATGTTTTATCTGTGTTACACAGTAAATATCCGTGTTTAGTCCTAAGCTATATAAAGTAATGACATATCTCTCATCTGATACATTCCTACTCTCGTATTTTAGATGTTTCCAGGTATTGGCACTTAGTACTGCTGGGATGACATGAAACTCATAACTGATTTCCCTTCCATTACAAAGAATCAAATCTGTCTAGATATTCCAGATTTGAAAGGATATTGTGGTTAGCAAAGCTGCAATGTGCAACATGTTAAAGATTAATATTGGTAAAGTAAAACTAATAAAATGAATGGAAGACTTTTTCAGCCAGAAAGGATTGGCCATCTGATGCCAATCTATCAGATTGTGGATCTCAAATACAGTAGTAACCCAGACAGAGGCCACATTCCTCAGGGAAGTAAATGGAGTTGATGATATAGTGATAGAGGCTTCAAGTGTATACATCATCCTTCTGCCATTTGTCAATGTCACGCACAGCAGTTCGCTTTGCTAAGTGAGCCTGCAACATCCTTCCAAAGACTGCTTACTCCTCCACATTATCAGATTAAAATGTTTAAATACAAAATCATTTGACTTTAAAGAAATGCTTTTTTTCAGTGTTAAACTGTCGTCTCTTTCCTTATTAAAAAGTCTTAATTTCTCTGGACAGTGAATACATTTGTGTAATCATCATTTTGGTAGCTAAAGTATGGGAAAAATAAAGAGTATGCAATATGTAGATTATATTTTTGTGAAAGTGTGGGCTTTCTTGATTTTGTAAATGAATTGAGAATTTATGATTTGGCTGTATGTAAAGCTCTCTGTGGCATGCCATAATGTGCAGAGGGATTAACTGTAGAAACAAGCATTTTCAATGATGTTCATTTAAAAGCTACTCGTTAAAGATAATAAATCTGATATGAGAGACTTGTTTGATTGAAAATAACATTAAGGAAAAACAATCGTCATCCTGTTTATAATTTTTTTACTTTATGTATTTAGGGTACCTCCTGTATTTCTTGAAAGTTTTTATTTTTAGCTGTATTAAGAACATTTTGAAAAACATTTGAACTTTTACATTCCTATGCATTAATAGCACCATTAAACATTCAATTATGTCATGCTCTTACCTTAGTTTATAACTTTAATGTGGGACTTGTTGCTAATAATGGACTTTTTAGGCACTGTGGACGTCTAATCCTTGATTAGATCAACATTGCCAACATTAAATGATAACAGATGAGCTGCTCATCTTAATTAAGTCTTGCTAAATCTACAGTTAAGTTGTAATAGTAGTACTACAAGTTGCATCAGGAACTAAAAACAAAGACACAAATTCTAAAAGCAACTTAGATGTGAAATAATCTTAGTTCATCTGCCCACTGCCCCTGTAAGGATTACATCTCATCATGAAAGCTTATTAATTATTTGTTGCAGCCTGACTTCATATTCTGATGCTGGTGGCCTGGTCATGGATTATAATTACCACTTCACAATTTGTATCGTATTTATCTCCTCTGTTGTTAGTGCAATATTAGCCATAGCATCTCCTCTCTCTCCCAGTACACAGGACCAAAAGTGCAGGCACATCATTTATTGATAAGACAAAAAGAATGTAATGAAATTATCAATGTTCTTGAATTAATTATGAACATGATTAAGAAAGCTAAAATCTCAGGAGCCAGGATCTCATTACCCATTCAGTCTTAGGGATTGCTTTCATTCAGTGAGGGAAAAGGCTTTGAGCAGACCCACTTTTTGCATTTGCCTTTTCATCGTTTTATTGCAATGTAAAGCATGTTGCTTTGTTTGCTTCCTCCTTTTTCTGGTGCTTGTTCAGGCTTTTTCTTCATGCATCCACCTAAAATGGTCTTGTACACCTTTGGTGCTAATGACGTACCGGGTGAGTGGCCTGTGATGGTTCCTTGAGCCTGTGGGAGAGAAGAATTGTTTGTGTTTATTCAGCTCATCAGACACTGCTTGGCTGTATCCTCTAAAATATCTGTCAAGGTAAGCGAGAGACTCTAGGCAAACAGCCTACATTCTGATTTATGTCTGCAGTTTTAACAATAATACCTTCTCTCTTTAACTGGGATAATGACATCATTATTGTCAGATCTAAATGTGGGGTAATTTAACTTGCAATAGAGACAGCAGGTCCCCTGATCTCTTGAAACGGAAATCTAAGAATGTTTGATGAAATTTGTCTTTCATGTCATAACTTTTGCAGACGGCATTGAGCTAATTTTAGTCTTGTTATACAAATACTGTACTGTAGGTCTTTTGCCGCAAAACACAACTGCATCCTAAGGAACTTTTCCACCAGTTGTTATAACAGGCAACAAAAAAATGCACTAAAAATCTTAGAGCAGAGATAGTAGACGCCATTTCTGAAGCTGTGATTTTAAATAAGCGATACGGCATCTGGTTGACAAAACGGCCATAAGTGTTTGTTTGCTGTTGACTGTATGGTGTGCATGGTATTTTGGAATTAAATTTAGCACTTTTGTCTTGGTTAGAAAAAAAAAAGATTGTATATCTTTTTTATTTGAAGTCAGAAATAATTTGTTTTTGTTTGGCATTATCTATCTATCTATCTATCTATCTATCTATCTATCTATCTATCTATCTATCTATCTATCTATGCTATAGTGCCTTTATATCTATCTATCTATCTATCTATCTATCTATCTATCTATCTATCTATCTATCTATCTATCTATCTATGCTATAGTGCCTTTTTATCTATCTATCATCTGTCTGTGTCTTAGCATAACCCTTGTTATTTGCTGTTCAAATCACAAAGTATTGCTTGTCCTGAAAATATAAACTTTAGGAAAGTCTTTTTGCTTTTAAAATATTTTAATATTTTCCCTCTATATTATCTTATACATAAACTATCAAAAAAGGTAGAAATGCTAAAAATGTGATCAAAAGTTAATGTTTTGGATACTCCTACAGTCATTTTATTTGGTATGCATCCAACAGTAAAACATGTTGCTTATAAAACATTATTTTTGGGTGTGTGTAATATATCAATCATATATAAGAATTATATGAGCCTCAATGCTTAGTCTCTCAAGGGACAGTAATACAGTACAAAGGTATTTAAATTCATGGACAAATTAAATGCGCCAGTTAATATTCACATACAATATGAACGTGTATGCTCCATATTGGACCAGTGAACCATTTAGGCAGAATCCATAATAATGAATCCATTATCCAGTTCTGCATACTAAGTTTATGATAAATACAAAATATTGCAAAATTATTAAAGGGGATTTATAATGGAAAAAAGCTTCATCAGTTAAATTACTTTTAGAAGGGCCTTATAAGGCACTCTCTTAAAATGAGGCCTAGGTGACAGTTGAGAAATGTTGAAGTAAATTATACAAACTTTGCTTTAGTAGCGTAAGTATTTATATGCTTTCATGTTTAAGAAACAAATTGACCTTCCAAATATAATCATTTTATAGTAATCTATCTACCAATTGTTTAATAACTTTTTAAAACTTCCAGCACCCTTTGCAATGGCAGTTGTTGTTAATAAATTTTCCTTAACCTAAATAAAGTTATTTAATATATTTTCTAACATTGTGTAAATTAAATATCACTATTGTTTTCAAATCAAACTCTGTTTAGTATTCATTTCTGTGTGAACAGTGTTCAGGAGGATTTATTTATTAATAAAGGTTGAAATTGTGTTTAACTATATATATAATAGCTTCCTCTTAAAATCAAAGAGGTTTTGTTTTGTTAAACATTTCACGAGCAGATTGTTATTTTGTATAACCCCTGAAAATAAAATACTTCTAGAGATGCATTTCTACTAAACTGGTCCAAATGTAACAAGAAAATGTTTTTTAACATTTTTCTTTGACCCATCAGATAGATAGGTTTTTTATCTGTGTTACAAATGTAAATCTCATAATTTAAATTATTTTGAAATACAATATTAGGCAATTTCAAAATTGAACAAAATTGAACAGAGGTATAGCAAATTAAAAATCATGTCTGTTGAAGCTATATCTTAGGATGTGATAGGTAACTAAAATTAAGTGGAAGGTTATGCGATAACATGTTTAATTTATGGTTCAACATGCTTTAATCCATCATAATATGATAAAACAAGCATCGGGAAAGAAAAAAATTGTATGTATTACAAAAGTATCAGCTGTCTGAAAAAATTAATTACATATGTAGAAACCACACCAAAATGTGTGTAATTTTTATTAGATAGATAGATAGAGAATGTGTTAATGTGCAGTGCTTGATCATTTGTTGGCATCATATTTCTATTCAAATTTTTATCCCTTAAACATTGTGTATCTAGAGCACCCACTGTAGCTATTCAAATGAGTATTTATTCATTGTCCTTACATCTTCACTCATGTCATGCATGACTTGCACACATTTTGTTAATTTAAATAAAAGAACATTATACATTCTACTGACAACACATACGTTGGCATAACATTAGTAAAGTGCTGGGATATATGTGCCTTTAAGACCTTTACAATTTATTGTGCTGTGATATTGTACAATAAAAAAAATGTATAAGCAATCAAATTAAAGTTAATTTCCTTACTAAGCATCAAGAATACTAAACATATAACAGTAGTCAGTGTGTGAGCAGCAGTGTGGCCTTTTCAGGGGTTAATGAAAGCTATAATGTCCAAATTGATCCAAGTATAGGATCGCATATAAAGCTGCTGTTACTGGATATTACCTCTGCCAGCAACCTGCTATGATAGCATAGATAAGAACTGCTTACCACAGAGGATGTTCCTTAAGGAGAGATATGGTTTCTCATTCCTCAGGGAAAGAAAAAAGGGCATGCTGCTGGCTCAGGAACTTTTACTAGCAGTGAGTAAATTCAAGGCTTATCAAGTTACTGGCCCAAACTGCACAAGTATTTTATTGTTCTCATAAGTCCCTGTCGGACTATAAGAAATTAAAGATGAATTCTTACGAGCAGAGGACAAAGTATGTTAACATTTTTGGGCAAGTGTGTGTGTGTAAAATGTACAGAATCAGTTTAGGTTTTATTAAGATATTATTAATATAGTCATTCCCCATATTTCTTTACACAAGCTTATTGGAATACTAAAGTTGTTTATTTATTTATTATAATATTCTGGAGTAATCAAAATTAGAGCTATAATGTAAAATGTCTTCTTGAAATTGATTCCAAAGTTCTAAGCTTTTGTTTTTCCTTCATACTTGATAGGAATAAAATAGATAGTTGTCAATTGTAAAGTACAACCATCTGAAAAATACTGTTGACTGAAATATTAATAATATCAAGTCAAGGAAAGGATTTTAAATCTTTTTTAAGATTGCAGTTCCAATGGATAGTGTATTTGAGAGTCACCTAGCACAACTGTTAATTTTATTCCAACGCAAGCTAGGGTTAATAAAAATACTTTTTGTAATTGTCAAAAATTGTGAAAAGAAAAAAACTCTGTATTTGATTTTGGGCTAAGCTAGCTATTACATTTTGTGGGTCTTTCAAGGACATGCATCTTTTTCCAGTGTCAAAATATATTGCCAAGTTTATTACCACCTCGGTAACTGTATTTATATGTCTGGTGTACCACTTCCACCAGCAATTCCTGTCTTGACCCCATTGCTGGTGTGATTAAGCAGAATGAAAATGTTTAATCCTAGACGGAAAAAATGAATAAGTGAATAGATGAACGGATAGAGAAAAAGAGATCTTTTGTCCTGTATATAAATATCAACCTATTTATCTGTCTATGAATGGCTGGTTCCTGTCTTGTGCTCAATGCTAAACATGATTATCATTGTATAAATTCATATACACAGTAAAAGTACTGTATATGTAGTATGCATATAATGAGTTCAAGGGAGCACAGAGCAAAAGATACAGCACTGCTCAAGCTGGTATGATTTACTTTCCTTAGATAACAATTGTAAATAAGGCCTCTTATCCTTATGTTACTAGACACTGAACCGGGTACATTGCCTACTTAAAACAAGTGCCTCAAAGGCAAATTAAAAAAATATCTGTTCCATATTGACAGGTTGTGGAATCTTCTTGATGTTCTTCATTCTCACCTCCAACTGACTTTCTTCTTGGTTGGTAATCATTGACGAACTGCTCCTCCATGTTAAGTATCCTCTTTCGATATTCTCTGCAATCACTTCACTGGAAGGGCAGTTCATTCTTTCTCTTGTTGGTTGGTCTTGCTCACTGCCAAAGCTGGTGATCCTTCTTTGTTTCTCCTGTCTGAATGCCTGTTACCCTCTGCTGGTTGCAGATCCCATGACCCTGAATTTAGGATATAGTGGGTTGGATAATGGATGGATGTGTGTGTGTGTATATATATATATATATATATATATATATATATATATATATATATATATATACTCATGCAATGATATATATATTTATATATATTCATATACATATACATATATATACTGTATGTGTGTGTGTGTGTGATTGCACGAGTATACAGCCACCTGTTTAGGCTAATCTGAATAATGTTAGATGCAACAACAAACAAACTTAAAGCATCACACAATTACTTGTTTCTATTTGTTTTGGTTCATTTAAATGCAGAAATTTTCGTAATTATGTACTACACTTGGAGCAGATATGAAAACCAAAAAACTCTCAAAATAAATTTTAAATTAATTCTTTGAAAGCCACAGTTTTAGGTGAAATTATTCATTTGACTCCTTCCCAAAGTCAAGTTAATTATTTAGAAAGGGCAACGTGTCATGATCTGTCTCTTGTATTTATTTTTTCTAAATGGTTCCTTGGGGCTCTAAAAATAATCTGTACTTCATTTTGGGGATATTGAGACCCAGGAATCCAATGGTCGCATTTCATTTTGATTTCAATGCATTTTTACTTATATTAGTAGTTTTTTATGTTCCCCCGTGGCACCATCTAGTTTTATTTTTGGGCTCCACCATTTTGGGACTTTTTAATTGACAGTTTCTATGTTGTTGTCAGATAAAGTCTATCGGAAATGTGTGGCTTGTGACATCATCAGGTCAAACATATAAATGTCAGCATCGTACACTTCCTGGTTGTCCAAGTTTGGATTCCACTAATAAGATTAACATTCATTCAATTTGTTCATTGAAAGTGTTTTTTGTCTTGAAATTATTTTCTGCTCACAGCTACGGTTATGTCATTTTGGCCTAATTACATATATTATTATGGCTTTCAATCTTCATGCTTTAATTTTAAATACAATTAGGTTATTAGATTCCAGCTCTCCTGGTTATGACTTTTTCTTTCTTTCCCTGAATTTCACTCCATGTCCTGATTCCAATAATAGACAACTTCTGCCACCTTGAGCAGCTGGTACACAGTGTACATCAGATCACCTACACCTCACCAAAGTCTGTCTATATAAACATGGCATCTGCGGAAGAGGGAAAAAACATTCAAGTAGTGTCATTATGAGAGCAATGGGACATAATAAAAATGTAATTAATAATTTGGAAAGTGTCGCTGTCTTTGTCATATTCTATCAAACATAAAGGTAGTCGGCTAACTTTCTTGCCATTTTTTACGGAATTATCTGATCTGAAGAGGCTTCTGGTGCTTCTTAAAGGATATGTCTTAAGTGACACTGTCCTCCATATTTTGCTTGTTGAGAGTTTACAGGATATAAGTACACACTATATAAATATAAATATAATAAATTTAAAGTGTAATTCTGAGTTCCTGTTTTCCCTAGTAAAGTGAATGAGATGCTGATTTAAAAAAAAATTAAAAAACAACAGATTCTATGACCAAATTTTATATTCTGGTGGGTTCATCAGCTTCCCTAAATTCCTTGAATAGCTCATGAGGTCAGGGAACCTTTCTAGGAAATGTTTGTGATAAAAATATTTACAGATGTTAAACCTATATAGGTTTATAAGGATTATAGAGTGGTTCATGAGTACAGATTACAGTGAAATTCTTACTTGTGTGGACTAAGCAATATAAAACACACCACCACTCTCCAGAGCCATGATTAGTGAGTACAGCTATTTAAGTTTAAATCTTTTATACTCCTTAAATGAAAAATCCAAGAACACAGTTGACAACAGTCTCTACTATTAAAAAACATTACGTCTCATTTAAATACTGATGACACTAAGCTGTATGTATTAATAGGTCTGATTAATACTTCTTCACTATAACTGTTACTATACAGCACACAAAGAGCAGCTTGCATTTCCACTGCTTGTGATGTCTATACTGTAATACTGTATTTTAATAATAATTTTTACTTTCTCTCTATCCTTATTGTAGCTATACCATTATAATTAATTTGAGGTTTGCGCTGCTTTTTTTGCAATTAAAGCCTAGTTGCCATTAATTGAATTTTAACTCCACAAGGTTTTTTAGTAAACTTCTACATTTGCTTACAGCTTAAACACCAACTGAGAAAGCTGGGCTCTCTTTGCATGACTATATATCAATTTAATGTAGTACTTTTGCATGTGGTAGTAGTAGAGATATAAAGAAAGTGACAAGTTTCATATCAATATAAATAAACTGAAATTATGTATTTATGTACATGCAGCATATTTATGTGTATGTTGTATACAGTGATATCATATATATACATATAAACTTTGTGTATGACTCAGATATACAGACTTAAATCTTAAGTCAATTCAAGTTGGGGAGCATGCACTGGTACAGTGCATTGACACACCCACTACACAACAAAACAACTCGGGATCCCAGTTTGCAAACTCCCTAGGCAGACATGTGGTCCAGTCCCACCCTCCGGAAATGACCCTCTATCTGTTGCAACCAGGTGTTACGTGGGCAACCCCTTGGCCTGGTCCAGACACTTGGGTCCCCAACAATGAGGATCTTATGAACTGGATCACCCTCTGGGAAACGCGTCACATGGCCATAGTGCCGTAACTGATGCTCCCTCACAATGCAGCTAATGTGCTTCATTCAGGACTCCGTGAGCAACCGCTCAGTCAACACAACAGTACTCAAGGATTCTCCAATGAGACACAGTACCATAGGAGTCCAGTCTTGGTTGCAGGTCACTGGATAACATCCATATCTCGCAACCACATAGCAAGACAGGAAGCACCAGGACTCTGAAGACTTGGACCTTCGTCCTTTTGCATAGATATTGGAAGCAACCTCATGACCCCGCATGCTCTCCCAGTCTGTCTACTGACTTCATAGGAAGAGTCACCAGGGACATGAATGTCACTGCCAAGGTAAGTAAACTTCTCAACAAGGTCGACACTCTCTTCGCAGACAGACACACTGTGGATGGCTGTGCCCAAGAGGTCATTAAAGGCCTGGGTCTTGGTTTTTATCCAGGAAATTCGCATGCCCAGACACTTAGACTCCTCGTTCAGTCTCTCAAGCTCCCCGATCAGAGCCTCCATTGACTCCGCGAAGATCACAGCATTGTCAGCAAAGTCAAGATTCGTGAATCCTTCTTCACCAACAGATGCCCAACAGCCGCTGGACCCCACAACCTTGCCCAACACCCAGTCCATACAAGCATCGAACAGAGTAGGAGCAAGAACACACCCCTGACGAACCCCAGAATCAACTGGAAAAAACGCAGAGGTCCTACCTCCACTCTGCACAGCACTCACAGTACCAGTGTACAGGCCGACCATGATATCCAGCAACCCTGAGGGGATCCCACGAACCCTCAGAATGTCCCACGGGGCAATCTTAAGAATTTATGATAATATTAACCCTGATTTGAGAGGCTTGTTTTAATTACTATAGTCCTTGTTTGTTGTGGTGGATCAAGCAATTTTTTTTAAATTTAATCAATCCTCATAATTTTATTAATCTTTTCTGTACTTCTTTCAGAGCCTTATATTTTAAAAGTTGCTTTTCCACTGTTAACCAAATAAAGCCTTTATTCTGTTGAGTACAGAAGTTTCAAGGGAATGTTTTTCTCTTTGTTAATGTAAAAGTGTACTTGCTGCTGGAGTACGGAGAGTACATGAACATTCAGCAGTGTTTGCACATTTTTAATAATGTTTAGAGCAGTCATGTCTGTAAGTTTATGTCCAATTAATATGAGCTAAGAATGTAGTTTGTAGGTCCCAAAAGAGAATGGTATGGAGAATTTCACTTTAGTTTTGTATTGTTTTTATGCATCCAAGTCAGTACTTTTGTTCTGACTAATTTTCATAACAAGAAGGAAGTGAATGCTTCTTTTATAATACATTCAACAAAATAATATGTACTTTTAAAATACAATTTATTTAAATAATTTTCTGCAACAGTACATAATAATCATTACTGTAATACTGTATGTTGAAAATCAAAATAAAGATTAATCCCAAAATAAATAAATGAAAGACAGGTAGGGACACATTTTGGTTGTGTAGCCTTCATCTGGCGCAATGAATAATCTTTTTACTTTTGTTCCTTTTCCTAGCCCTTAGCTAACTTTATTCTAAAAATAGTATTACAAACTAATGTATCTGGACTAGTTTTATCATAATATAATAAGTTTGTTGCCATGGGAAGGACATGAGGTTTTGTGAATGAGACAGAGAGAGAGATGAAAAGCACCGCAGTGAGTCCTGACATCCATGAAACTGCTGTTTGCCTGGTTTGCTGAAGCTGACCAGATAGCAGCTGGTGTTGGCATAATGCCAGTCGTGACAGCCGATATGTTCTCCTTAGTAGGGCAATTACTTACTCAGTAGTATGATGACCCCATCCTGCTGGGTCGAGTTTCATTGCCTCTGACTGACTTAGGGTGACGTTGCAAAGTTGCGCTGAAGTGCAAGGACAACCGCTTTGGGAAATGCAGTATAACCTGCAGGTGAAAGACAGATGCTATATTAGTCACATGTGGTTCTGCAGCATTAAAACATGAAACCCCATGTCAGAGAATAACCCGTGTCTCTTGCCAGATTTACCATTTGGTGTGTAAGGCAGCAGGTGAGTGCTGGGAGATGTCTCTTTCAGCACGTCATCTTTATCTTCATCTGAGCCACGTGGATGAAGTCAAATATTCTGAGACCCAGTAATCATTTTATCAGCTGTGAAAGTACAGTGGCTGCACTATAAAAATGTGTCGGACTCTCAGGGGCTGCAGCTCATTTCTATATGTATTTCTAGACAGTGTCTAATTCAACTTTATTTTTGAAGATCTAGAAAACAGGAGATGGTGACTCAGTAATTACGGTACATTTATTAGCAGATTAGTAGGTTACTTATTCAATTATGTTGCATGGGTAATTTTCAGTACTGAGAGTCAAGTTTATTGTATTTTACCATTACCAGCACAACCTTTCTTTGTCAGCATTTGAAATGTTTTCACAAAGGCTCAGTATTACATTGCGTTACTATTTAAAATAGTATTATCTTTTATAGATTAAAATTATTATTTTATTTACAGGTAAGTATTAGTGATATCCTTTGCTCACTGTGAGATAGCATGTTGTCTATAGTATCCGTTATGGTTATTTCTATGAAGTTAAAGTCTATTTAATTTAAGTTGCATGTGTCTGATTGAGCTAAATCATTCCAGCTATACTCAAAATGCTCAAAATGTGCTTCACCCCGATATGAAAATTCCCCATTCATTATGGTCCATGCTGAAAAACACAGTTGTCGATATGCTCAGTGTGTGCTACAGAGAGACGGCTTATAAAGACACTAAACTAAATGTTTACTACTTGTCTTATGGTCATATTTTAATAACTAGTGATGTGTGCATCTAGAAAAAGGATGCAGGTACCTAGCAGTGAGAGGGACATTTCTGTGTATTACTTGCCACTCGCCATTTTGATTTTCATCAAAAGCAACAGTGTAATTAAAAATTCAGTGCTCTGTGATAATCTAAATCTTCTGCACATTGCATACATGTGTAAAGTAGTCACTTACACTTCATTTTGCCATCATGCTCACCTCTCTTAAAAAGCAATTACAGTGATGCTAAAATGCACAAAAACCACTGCATGTACTAATATGCAATGTAATGCACATGAGCGTTTCAGTTCTTTAGCCATTTCTCAGACTATTATTTTAAGAGACTTTGTGAATTTCTCACATTTTAGTAGTAGGTAAACTCTGAAAATGGAGCAATGTAACTGTTTCATTGGATCCATAAGAAAGTAACAACTTAGACAAAAACAGCCCAACAAAGCTTGCAAGTCCTATCCACTTAATTTTTCTAAAATGATATCAAGTCTAGTTTTAAAAGTCCCTAAAGTCGTACTGTCTACAACACTACTTGGTAACTTATCTCAAGTGTCTATGGTTCTCTGTCTAAAGAAAAATTTCTATTTTTTGCGCCAAATTTTCCCTTAAGTTTCCAAATGTGTCCTTGTGTTCTTAATGAACTTATTTTAAAATAAGAGTCTTGATCTGTAATCTTTCTTAAATGCTTCAAAAGTAATTTTCACCTATGAATAACCCAGTGTTAGCTTCCAAATTTAGCATTACTTCATGTCATTGTCATTTACTGTATTCTTCTAGTATCTTAAAGAAGCAAACATTTGGAGCATTTTTCAAGTCCTAATGATTTTGCTTCATTATGCTCTCTGACGCTACCATTCCCGTGTGCTTCTGGTACACATCAACTCTATAACAGATTAAACTGCTTTAGAAAATTAATGAAATAAATGATGGGTGAGCAACAGGTATATTTCCATGTTTTGTTTTGGTTTTTTTTATTGGAATTATTACTACCTCTTCTACTACTACAGTGTTATTATGTGTTGCCTTCATTTATGGAGCAGCTAGTAAATATGCAGAGGTTGCTGGCAATGACAAAAACATTTGCTAAAGTTGGTACAGATTTGTATGTCCAACTGCTCTTTGTTGCTAGTGCTCAAGTGGATCTTCATGTTGACTTCAGTATGTATAGGTGAGGTATCTTTTGACTTCCATTGTGGCGTCAGTAGTGGCAGTGTGGACCTTTTGTGTCTCATTAATACTGAAGGTCAGAATCTCCCAGAAATATCAGGTGGAGAACTTTGTTTCTTTGTGCTGAAAGAACTTCCCGTAACTTAATATCAGAAGAACCAAGAAACAGCCTCTATGTCTGGTCACTATTCAAGGAGTGGATATAGAGATGGTCTACTCCTAAAAGTACTCGGGGAGCCCACATTACTGACAGACTGGACTGGTCTTGAAACACAGAAGAATATATAAGGAAGGGCAGAGCAGGCTCTTTTTTCTTAAATGACTGCATTCCTTTAATGTAGGTAGTAACATCCTTCATATCATCGATAACTCTGTGACGGCCAATGTGATTTTCTATACTGTGGTTTTATGGGCTGGTAATATCAGTTCAAGCAATGCCCACTGAATCAACCACCTAATTAAAAGGGCAAGCTTAGTTATAGGACACCCCTAGAGGTAGTAGTGGAGGACAGTATTAAAACCAAACTAAATGTCATTATGAACAATGTAGCACATCCTCTATCTGACACGCTAACACTGAAAACTGTCAGCCAAGAACCATTCAGCAGAAGTGTATCAAGAAAAACTACTTTGGCTCCTTTAAACCAACAGCAATATGTCTGCATAATGCCTCACTGTGACTGTGACTGCCAAGTCAGAAGTTCTCTTTCTTTGTGTGTTTTCAGACCACAGTGGGCATGTGTATATCCTTATATTCACTTGTGTCCATCCTTGTTCCATATCAACAACTGTTGCCACAACTGTTATATCCCCCCAGAACATTAGCGAGAAATCTGTGTTCCTGGCAGAGTTTTGGTCTTAGGCTTATCCTCAAGTGTTCAATTCTTCAATGTGACCAGTTATCGACTGTGGTATTTGATTGTTTATTACTGTAACTGTTACTGACCGAAACTGCATTATGACATTACTATTTTACACCTCTTCATTCCTTCACTTCAAGGTAAGCCTCCCACTTTTGTTGCTTACCAGAACTGCATTATGACACTATGATTTTACTCCTCTTTTTTCCTTCACTTCAATATAAGCCTCCCGATAAAATGAAAAAGCACATACAGCCTAGCTGTAGAAATGGTCTCACTGGCCTACATACTCACACCAGCACACAGAAGCAGAATCTACACCAGACCAACCAGCAGAGGTAAGATGCCTTAGCACAACAAAGACAGCATATGAGAAACCACAGAGCGACATTATCCGAAGATCAGCGGCAGTGAACAGTGAACGAAAAATTAAATACACATACAACCTTTCTGAAGTGCAGCAGCAAACTACCAGACAACAAGAAACATTCTGACTGTAAAATTACAGGGTTCCATAACACTAACAACTCAAAAAAAGATTTTTCCTTTATATTACGGCGTAGGAAATTCCCAGTTCGTTTAGCATATTGTATGACTACCACCAAGTCACAACAACAAACGTTTAATAACGGAGTTTATTTGCCAGGCCCTGTTTTTATCCATGGCCAGTTGTACACTACATTTTCCAGAGTTACTTCGAAACCTGGGTTAAACATACAGGTACTTACGGGTTACACACAGGGGAATATTTTTGTTGTCAATAACGTTTATGCAACAAATTGCATTTTCCAACAATTATTATAGATGTCAGTATACTACATTACCTGACAGCCACGCCTTACACATACTGACTTATCCAATATGTTCTGTTAACCTATTCATGTTATACTTTGTATTGTAAATATTCATGCTTTTGTAATTGACTATAATAACATCCCATACTAATCACGTGACTATTCTAACACTGAATCCTCTCACTAGTCACTACTTATTAAAACAATCTCCTTTCTTACTGTAACATGTGATGTTCTTCTCTCCCTCATCATTTATTCTTGCGAAATTTTTGCAGGCATGATTTGCTTGTCTATATTTATTCATCTATCTATTGTCACAGGTGGCTGGGGGTGGTATCCAGCTGGGATGCCCCGGAGGACTGGAGGAGGGCTTACGCCTCCCCCAGACCGCTCTGGTGACTTTGGGGACCACGGGAACTGAGCTTGGAAGCTCAACCCTATAGGGGCCCGTGGTCACCCCCAGGGGGTGCCACAATGCCTTTGGAGCCCTGGCCCTCAGCACTTCCCTCACACCCAGAAGTGCTGGGGGGAAGAAGACCAGAGTGCTTCCGGGTGCGCAGCTGGTACTTCCGCCACACTGGGGAGTGCCGGCGGAAAATAATCGGGAGGCACCTGGAGCACATCCGGGTGAGAATTAAAGGGGCCGCCTCCATCCATTCGATGGCTGGAGTCGGGAGTGCAGAGGACAAGGTCTTGGTGGAGAGGAGTGGAGGCGGCCTGAAGAGTGAAAGAGGCATTGTGAGGCCTGGACTTTGGGGGAGTTTCAAGGTTGTGTGTGCACTGTAAATAATGGACTCTGTAAATAAACATGTTGTGGGTGAACCAGCGATGTCCATCTGTCTGTGGCCGGGCCATACTCCATGCCATTTATGTATAAATTTACTTAAAGAGCTTCTGTAAAAAGATAAATTCCCCCCAGGGATAATCTAGAAGATCCTGCTGCTGAAGATAATGAAGCTGAAGCCAATGTTGATAACTGTGTTTCTATTTTAATGATAGGTACAGTTAGTTATGCAGTATATTTTTATACATACTAATCTTTAAATCGAGTGCACAAGTCAAATCCAGATCGCAAAATATACAATACAAAAGAGTTTACTTAGGTTGGGGGTTCTGTGAGAAGTTGATGGAACTGATAAGCCAGAAGGACAAAGAAAAAGGAGACAAATGCATTAATAAGGAAACAAAGTAGGCTTAAAACCCAAAACACAAAAGATTATGACCAAACTCAATACGTGAATCAAGAAACAATGTCAGAATAACCTAGCCAAAAGTTGTAATACCTAAAGACCTATTAACAGCAACATTTGTGCATGTCTTTTGAGTTGTATCCACACATTTGGACAATGTCTGTAGCTTTTCACTGGCTTAAATAACATTGTACTAGAGATGTTATGCATTGTGATTTCTAGGAACCATGTCAATGAACAACAGTGTTTGACAACTGAATTACAAAATGCAACTGATATAAGATAAGGAAAATAAGAAGATCCTGGGTCACACACTGCTCAGAATTCTAAAAGCAGCTCTTAAGCTAGCTAATTAAATGGAGAATTCCATCAGGCACTGATTGACTAACTAATCAGGCTTCTGCATGCAAAGGTGTCTCTTGTTCATAGTGGGCTCCTGGTTGAGCTCTGCAAATTATAAGCTACATAAACAATGGACAACAAAATATTTAATTATTTTATGCAATAATAATGTTTCCTCATAATGTTTCTAGTGATGGACAATGCTAGAGTTAGTCCAAAAAATCAGCTAATCAGCAAATATAAGCCTGATGTTTACTATAGTACCTGAAGAATAGTGAATATGAAATGTTGATTATTATCATTACTTTGAAATACAATAAGTACAGCTGAGTAATGAAAACTGGTAGAAATGTTACTGAGAATTTTGTAAATTTGGGACTATCAGGTCTTAACTTGACTTCATGTTAGAATCCTTTAGTTGATAGGAACTGACAAGCAAACATGGGTTCCCTGAATGGCCTGTTGACATCTAATAATTTTTGCATTTTCTTTTATCAATTAGTACACTGAAATTTTAATTTTCTTTCTGTTTTTTGATAGTCTAGCAGTAAAAAAGAAAAAATGACTAATGGTCACATGTTAAAAAATACTACAGCATAAAATGAAACCTTTCTGCACCCAATTACTGGAAAATGCATAGAAGTTTAACATGCAATAAATATGTTTAAAGACTCCTAAATAATTTTATTGCGTTCATATTTATACAAGCACTGAAAAATCAGTGCATAGAATCTCCAGAAATCCCATAGCATGAAATTGGTATATAAAACTAAAATAATTAGCATGGTTCCTTATGTTGGATCCATTTTTTTCATTTTGTATGTGTCTGTCGGTGTGCGTGAAATGTTTGCATTGATTAGTAATTCCTAAAAATATCTCTTAGTTATTTGACATTAACTGCATACAGATTTGCATAATGGATCATACCGGTGAAAATTAGCCATCAAATTATAGCAAGTGGTTATTTATAACCTTATTATTTGCAAGCAGTATTGTTTACATACATTTCAGTTTTAAGCTAAACAAGTCACCAAAAGGAGTGGCACAGAGGCATTGTAATTAAGGCTGGTGCCACCCGGCATTAGAGAACTGAGCTCAGTTCGCAGGTAGGTCAAGTTTTCATATTCTACATATATTCTTGGAAAACCCTGCAACTTTATCAGATGTGATAACAAACATACCTAATATGATTAAATATGCATAATCACTTAATCTTTATTTAGGTACACTAGAATGTGGAGAATAAAATAACTCACTAAGAGATGTTCTGTCTGGCGATTTTTATTTATTTATTTTTTGCCGATGCCTTGTTGCCTTTATTCTACTCATTTTTATTTGGAATTCAGAAAGAGCAATGCGGCTGGAGCTGGGTGCACAGTGCTCATTAACAGTATAGTTTTGCTGAGAGAAGCAGTGCACTTACCAGGGTGGAGGTTCAAAGAATACAAAACCACAGACAATAATAAACTGTGATGGCTGGAAGGCACAGTTTTATTGTTACAGTCCGTTACGTGTTGTGCACACAAGAAGCTGTCAATTCTGTCCTTCTACATAACAGTCTTTTTCAAATATCACAGCGTTTTCCAGACTATCTCTATTCTGTATTACCTGGATACCAAAATATCTGGATACATTCTATTTGCCAATAGTTTTCAAAATACAAATATAAGAAAGTATCAAAATAAGGCAACATAAATCTCTTATTTGGATAGATAATTTGACAGACTTCCAGAAAATGTGTAGATTATACCTTTCTCTTGTTTCTCTCCTTCTTTCTTGCTGACTGTCCCACTTTCTTTGTCTAATAAGAAAAATTGATTGCACAAACTAGTATAGTCTACCTTCTCTGGTAAAAAAAATTGTTTGGAAACTTATATATTTAGCTGTATGCATTTTATAATCATTCATTTGTATTGTATTTGGAGGAAAGAAAGGCACAAAAGGAGGCAAGGGACTCCTAATCTATGGGTTTTTACGAGTGGATAGTGGACCACAGTATGGCACCTGTTCTCTAAGTTGACGTTAAGTAGAGAAATTAAATATAGAAAGCCTTTCATTATAATATTAATTTAGAATTTGTCAATCTTCTTCTTCTTTTGGCTGCTCCTGTTAGGGGTTGCCACAGTGGATCATCTGTCCGCATATGGATTTGGCAAAATTTTACACCGGATGCCCTTCCTGATGTAACCCTCCCCATTTATCCAGGCTTGGGACCGGCGTGAAGAAACACACTGGTTTGTGCATCCCCTGTGACTGGGTTATTTTAGAATTTGTCAATAGTCGATGAAAAATTATGGTCTAAATGCTCAAAAAATGCTATGGTATGTGTTTTTGACTGCCTTATAGCAATTTCCTTGTACTGTTCCATTAACTGTTGACAGGAGGGACAACATTTCTTTGCAAAATCAGTGATAAACAATGATAAACAAAAATAAATATGGCTTATCCCTGCCTCATCTATTCCTTCCTACACTCATCCCTACTTGTAATCCCCAAACATTTAACTCTAGTTATTTCTGGCTGGTGGAAGGCAAGCTCTACAAAAACTGTATGTTCCTTTTCACTGGCAAAAAAAAGTTTTTCAGACTGCATAACTATTTTGAATTAACAAGCAGTAATGATGAGCAAAAT
Source organism: Polypterus senegalus (assembly GCF_016835505.1). NCBI lineage: Eukaryota > Metazoa > Chordata > Cladistia > Polypteriformes > Polypteridae > Polypterus > Polypterus senegalus. Next base: position 238,949,122 of record NC_053155.1, read on the forward strand.
GATGGAGTTCAGTAAAATCATGAAAATGTTCAGGAACTTCACTGAACTCTGCAAAATGCATTGAAGTCAATAAAGGAGGAGGAGACAAAGTCAGAGAGGCGAGATTGCGTTGGTTTGGACGTGTGCAGAGGAGAGATGCTGTGCATATTGGAAAAAAGGATGTTAACGATAGAGCCTGTCAGGTAAGAGGAAAAGAGGAAGGCCTAAGAGGAGGTTTATGGATGTGATGAGAGAAGATATGAATGATGGGCGTAAAGATGCATAGGACAGGAAGATATGGAAAAAGATGGTCTGCTGTGGCAACCCCTAACGGGAGCAGCCGAAAGAAGAAGAAGAAGCTGAACTAATTTTGAATGGAATGGTGCAATGATATTTTTCCATAAGGTGCAAGGAAACATTTGTCAACTATACTGGACTGATTTTTGTGGCCAAAAATGTCATCTATACTATGAGGCTGCAGTGCTAACCACTGTGCCACCATATCTCAAACAACACAAGACAAAGACAGAATGAGTACCATAAACAAACTAAAAACTACAAATGGCCACAAATTAGCTATAAGTAGATAAAATATAGCTTATTACACTCATAGAGTTCCAATCTTGGGAGACATATGTCAGTGTGGGACTGGCTTGTTTCATTGCTTGATGTTGAGAATCCGGGTGCAGCTGGAATGTCTTTGTTGTTTCCCATGTATTTGTACAGATGCTTTACAACTTTTTCTTCTATAAAGAAGAAAGAACCACCTTGTAAGGAATAATAAATCTTTCATTATTATTATTTCACAGGGTCTCTTGTGTATTCTGAAGAGGGGAAGTGAGAGGGAGGGCTCCCTTAAGGCTTGACTTGACTGGCAGCTAAGGCACACAGCTAATTATGGCACTACCTTATGACAGCATAGGGATTGGTGTTATATATCCAATGGCAGTACTCATAATACTCTCATTTTGGTCAGCTAATTTACCCCTGTATTTTTATGATGCATGAATAGTGGAAATCCCTCTGGAGTAATAATTAGGTTATGACATCACGCATGACTGAAGCAGATCAACAACAATTTTACAGTATGCATGCGTGAAAGTTCTGCGCATGGCTGCTACAGTTCTGTGATGTCACACTGGCCTTGAAAAGCATCATGTGGCACTGGATAAAAAAATGTTCATCTAAGCATTCCACATGGTGAAAATTAAAGGGAAATATTCAGCGAACATGGTCACTGGTGAACACGACATATTTACTGTGACAAATGCTTTGCCAAATTTTGCCACCTAATACTACCAACCAGCAAAAGACATTGTAACCCTACTTTGAAAATACTAAATGATAAAAAAGGAAATCATAATCTTAAAATGGCAGTGTTTAGATCTACTGTTTCATAGCTCTAGAAGAACAGGTTCAAATTGCAATCTAGATGATGTTTCATTCCACATACCAAAGATGTGTATCAGGTTAACTGGTGACTCTAAATTAGCCAGGTAAGGGTATGTGTAGGCGTGTGTGAGAATGTACCTTGTAAAATGCCCAGACTTTGTTTGCTTGTTGCATTTATCACTTCATCACCACGTGACCCTGGTTTGAAAATGTATTGATGGACAGATCACATCAAAATGGTTGGGCACCAGAGCCATCTGGGATTTTTCCAAAACATTCTCAAACCTACTTAATGCAATTCAGGGTCTCTCAAGGCCAGATCCAATGCCAGAGGCTTCAGACACAAGGAGGAAGTAGCTCACTTATCTACTTTAGAAGTGACATTTCACCTAACACATATCTATGAAGACGAGGAAGGAAAACACACACAGACACTGAGAAATACAACCACTAGAGCTGAATTTGAACCTGTAGTGCATTATTAATATCACTTAAATGAGAAATAAATAGTACTTAAAAATGATTGTTTAATTCTCATCTGAAAAGTGGCTTTCTTCTATTGTTCTAGCACTTGAAAGTTAATATTTGCAACAAACTAAATCATTGACCTAAATTTAATAAATATGACCTGTAAATATCAATTATGTAAAAAAATTAATTGGTTACATTATTTGCACAATAGCCTATTTACTTCTTTTCAGACCAAGCGCAGAAGTAAGCAATTGAATTAACCAAGAACTCAATTAACACAGCAGTGTGCATCTAATAAATAAATTCAATTCAAAGAAGGGCAACAGCCACAGGGGTACTTCAGGAAAATAACATACATAAGAAAATAAGAACATACAAAGTGTTACCAAGAAGAGGATGACATTTATCCATCTAGATCTTTGGGTTAGATATAACTAAGTTGTTTTAGTATCTTATCCATGTTTGTTTTAGAAGCTGTCGGGACTTCTGCTTCATCTCCATAGATCTAAGTGTTATTGAGAAGAACTGCTTCCTGGGTTATATCATGAATGTTCTTATTTTGAATGTTAATCTCCACTGGTGTCCATGTGCACAGTATGTGATTTTCTACTCAACTAAAAGAAAATGGTAAAAAAAAAAACTCTTTATTAGACATTTGGCTCAAGGAAGCAGAGTACTCAATTGGAGAATAATGCAGCTATAATGTGTACGGACTATAGGTTTCAGGGACAGACTAGCAAAGTTTGCCAGCATGAAGGCTTTAGTGACAGAGGGCTTCGCTGGAAAGGCACATATTTCTGCAGTCTGATTTACTGTTTTAAGCCTATGTCCAATAAATAAATAAATAGAATACTTAGAAAAATATATTACTATAGCAAGGAGCTTTGCAAGAGCTTTACATATTTCATTTACGGTAATTTATTTAGACAGGTACAAAATAATCCATTACAATGTAAGCTCTAGTTTTTGAAATACCAAATCAAACGTTGCATGTCAAAGTAATCCATATGTAAAACATTGAACAGTTCATGCAAATAGAAGGTTAATCATTTTTTATTCTGTGAGCCGAGTTAAAAATACAAATATATATTTTTTATCCTATGACAATACATAAATATGATTTTTACTGCATGCATTATATGGCCATCCAGTTGCATAGGTGATTTGGAAATCTGCAGAGGTGAGTTACTGCATAAAACTATTCTCAGGCTGACAGGAGGCCGCTCCTTGGGCCTGTTACAAAATTCTAGCACAGTCACAGACTAGTACCCTGATATCAATACCTCAACCAATAGTTTTAAAAATCAAATTGTGTATTTTTTGTCCAGTTTGTTCAGGGGATTCAGAGATTTAACAAATACATTTGAACCTCTGTCTTCTCCATTAGGAATTGACTGGAGATGCCTCACAATCATTTCTCCCTGATGTCTTGTAACCTCTACAGCTCTTTCAGAGTCATCTATGAAAAAAATATATAAACATGACATATATAATCATTACAAACATTTATTAAGCAGTGTAACTCAAAGTATTACATAAACTACTAGTTCAACTAACTAGATATAAAAGTTTACTTAACATTTAAGGTATGTTACGTAATTGATATATAAAGGGTATATAAAAGTGACACAACTAGTTGTGATAAAATGATGGTTGGCATGAGAGTTAAATTCACTACAGATAATTCCTGAAAGTCTTAGCAACCAGAGATCTTTCAAAACAGTAACATTTTATAATATAAAACTGCTCAAAAAATTAAAGGAACACTTTGAAAACACATCAGATCTCAATGGGGGAAAAAAATCATGCTGGATAGAGTAACTGCCTGTCTCCTGGAATCTTCTCCATGCCCTTGAGACCATGCTGGGAGACACAGCAAACCTTCTGGCAATGACACGTATTGATGTGCCATCCCGGAGAAGTTGGACTACCTGTGCAACCTCTGTAGGGTCCAGGTATCGCCTCATGCTACCAGTAGTGACACTGACTGTAGCCAAATGCAAAACTAGTGAAAAAACAGTCAGAAAAGATGAGGAGGGAAAAATGTCAGTGGCCTCCACCTGTTAAACCATTCCTGTTTTGGGGGTCATCTCATTTTTGCCCCTCTAGTGCACCTGTTGTTAATTTAATAAACACCAAAGCAGCTGAAACTGATTAACAAAACCCCTCTGCTACTTAATTGACATAATCAATATCTCAGAAGTATCATTGACTTGTTGCTGTTCTCTGATTAAAAAGTGTTCCTTTAATTTTTTGTTATTCAACAATGCATGTTATTCTGCCACAAAACAAATATAATGCAGGATGCATCAACTCATTCAAAAATTGTTTGAAAATGCATATAGTTTATTAAATAAACCTTTTACTATTCCCTATCATACTGATCAGTATATTTCTGTTAATATTCTGCTCCATAATAAAAAAAAAAAAACATTTCCTGCTTTTCATTCACATAATTAAAATAATTGGGCAATGCGTGCCTCTTTGAAACGCATCAATCAGTGAACACTAACTTAATCGGGTTCCAGATATTGAGGTATTTGCCTGCATCTCTTCATTCTATTCCTCTGTACTCCTCCTTTTACATGGTTGATTTTCATGTGTTTCAGCAGGTTTGTGGCATTGCCACATTACTGAACAAAGTGAAATATCTTCGTACAATTTTTTGTAATCTTTTTTGTTATATGAGAAAGGCACTGGTAATTGTGTGTCCTCATTTCTTAACTGTGTTTCTCAAAATGTTTGCGTAAAGGTATAGAACAAGAGGGTTGGAGAAGTTTCAACACAGTCATTTGCTATACTTTATTTTTTCTCTTTTACAGCATCAGATACACATCTATATATTAAAATCATTGATTAAAGGAAAGAAGAAATTTAGATTTTTTAATGCAAGGATTGATTCACAGAAGGAAAGGGAAAAATCAGAAGAAATGATACATGATTAGGCCCAGCTTCACTGAGTTATTGAGGGAGTGATCAACCAGACTCTACGCGGCATCAGGCAATATATTTTTAGGTTAATCTTTTGATATATATTCTGTGCAACATGGTATTAGAATGATTTCTTAAGTAACAAGAACCTGTACTGGTATAGGTGCATTATACAAGGTTGTTCAGTATGCTGTGTTCTTCGTTAACTTTGGTTTGTTGCTTATGTTTTCATCAGTATTGCCAGTATTTTGATGACTAGTTAAATATTTTGATGGTTAATTTTTTAATTAAAGAAGAGTTCTACTTTAACAAACAGAAAAGTGTGTCTATGTTTATTTATCTTTTTTAAGTAATCCTGTTTTACATAATATTTCTCATACTGTGCATTGTTTTACAAAATTACTTACACCGCAATCTTATGCAAAATCAACTGGAATATGTTCTAAGTACTTATTACTAGTTAATTGTTTTTAACAGAACCATTTTTTAAATGTACACAATATGATGAAACAGCACTGGCAAGCTGCATCAGCCTGAATATGGCATCATTGATGGGCTGCCAACAGCATGGACTGGAGTTCCAATGCTCAAATGAGCAGCTTCAGCGCCAACTGCAGGGGAGCCAATAAAAAGTGCAGGCCTGCCACATCTGCACAATTTCTAACCTTTGTGTGCATAAAGCAAGTGGTCCTTTTAAGAACAGCAAGCTGTTAAAACAGCATAACATGAGCATAGGACCATTGGGTCGGCACTGTCAAGCACTATGCACCTCCACATTGTTATTTTTTTTAAAGGTGAGGCATCATTTGTGACAACTGTTTATCTCTTTTGCAAGCTTAGCAATACATTGAAGATGTTCAGTCCTCGCTACAGTTAAAATGCTGTTCAACCAGTATAGAAAAGTTATTCTGCCGCACACATTGAAGTAACAGTTTGCTGCAAACAACAGAGGAGAGATTATATATTTACTCTTTGTAGTGTATGCCTCGAAACTAATACAAAGAATGGTATTTACAAAAAGTTAAATCTGTAATTTGCAATGGTAATCATAGTTGATATTTTAAAGCTTGAAAAAAGAAGCGGAAAGAAATTAATAAAATAGTTTCCTTACTTTTAAGACCCAATTTTTAAAAATGAATAGAGCTAATAAGTACTGAATTTAGAAGAAATTAAAAACTTGCCAAAGTAATAAGGAGTCCTGCACTAGCAGTGTATGGTCTCCTAGCAAGCCTAGTTAATATTCAGTACCATTTATAACAAACCCAAAATGATTTCAGACCTAAAAATGTAACTTTTAAAATGTTTCTGTTTATCTTTATATGCTTCATACACCATCGTTTGTCTCTATGCACCTTGCAAATCTATGCAAATATGAAATTTTTTATTTTGTCATCAACATTTGTAAGGGTGTACTCTGTCACCTAAGATGGTGTAACTGATGATCTTGCTGGATAACTTTGTTTAAAGGTAATAAAAACATTGTTAGATGGTAGTTTTTTGTCTTTATTCAAGGTGTAATCAAATTAAATATTTATAAGCTTTGTTACTATTTTGATTTTCAGATTGACAGAAAGTTAATAGTTTTATAAATTGTTGGAATATAAAGGTATCATCATATCACATGTAGTATAGTGCTAAACTAAATATCATCAAAATAATTCATATTTCTTACTCTAGTTCATCAATATAAATGCTTTAATGGGAAATTAAGGAATAAAACCACAACATTGTTCCATGTATTTTAGAGAATTTACACAGTTTGTCTTTGGGGGAAAATTGTCAATATTGTATCGATAAGAATACAAATTTCTGGGATATTTTTTGAAAGCTGCATTTTTGGAGCCTTAATTAGTACCTTTAGACCAGTGGTGCATATTCATTGCCATATTGTTGTGGATTTCTAGAGTTACATCCTGGTTTCCATTTGGTGATGCCATGATATGTAAGCTCACTGCAAGTGAGTAAGTGACTAACGACAAATATTTGGATGGAAAATTTCAGTGTCCCTTCCAGGCTCCATTTCATAAATCCGACACAAACATGGCAGTAACTGACTTCAACAATGCTAGATTGCTTCCAGAAATGTTCACAATAAGGATTAGAATTTAAAGTAAATAATTTTTATCACACAAAGCAATCTACATGAAAATAAATGATGGTAGTCTCTTGACATCTGTATTGGTTATGCTTACTGGACATTTTTGAACAGCAGAAAATGGAAACAATTAGGGTAGTCTGATAAGTCAGCTCTCCTACCTTTAACTCTTGTGTATGCAGTAAATGTTCTTTCTTAGCTCTTCAGGATCTAGTACCCATACAAGCTCCAATAAAGGTCTTTCCCAATAGCATTTTCAAAATGGGTTTTAGAGCAGAGTGACATGAGCCTCAGATAAACTCAGAAAGGTTCATCTTTCTGCTTGCAGGGAGTGCAAACGGGAGACAAAGGATCTACAAGAGTAAACACAATAGGCTTCGGCATTTTATTGATCTCTAAGCACCTAAATGCAGCTAAAGCTAATCATAACTAGACGTTCAAACAAATCCTTTTTGAGATCACTAGCAGTGTAAATAAAATTTTAAAAAGTCTACTTACCTACCTCAATGGATTTTTCTGAAGAGAGTTAAAAGCAGAACACATCTGCTAATCCCTACAACAAGGCTGGAAAGGAATTTCTTCCAGATGGTGGGGTGTATGAAATGTCATCCGTTTATATTTTGACAACAACTTCTTGTAAGTGCATCTTTAGACACAGAAAGTGACATTCTTTTTCTGAGGTACAGTAAATCAGAGTCCTAAAAAAAAATTTACTGTAGTGAGAGCAACTGCTGTGCAGCCAAATCCCTCCTTCAGCCTCCAGTTCATCCATCCATCCATCCATTATCCAACCTGCTATATCCTAAGTACAGGTTCACGGGGGTCTGCTGGAGCCAATCCCAGCCAACATGGGGCGCAAGGCAGGAAACAAACCCCGGGCAGGGCACCAGCCCATCACACCCTCCATTTAAGAATTTTGCAATTATTTTTATTATAGATTTTTAAGTACCTGTAACAGAAAAGCTTACTGTATTTCACGCTGCTTTTATCTAGTAGCATTGTCATTAATACTTCTCTTAGCAAGAATTTTTTCAGTTGCTTATCACAGCATTCTGCTAAAAGCTTGTGGTCTTCAAGAGCAGCTCCATGTTTATCTTTAAATCCTTGTGTTCTGCAGTTCTTAGCATAATTTATGTTTTTCACCCTTTCACTTATTTTTTGAATATGGGGGACTCCTGTAATCATAATCTTCTGCCCTTCTGGCATATAGCACACTCTACTATTAACAGATGCTTGTCTAGGCTACTCGCAACGATGCAGTTGTTCATCCTCATTGACTTTGCCTTTATATTCACACTTAAAGCTTTTCAAGTTCTCTGCATTTTTTTCTGTTTACTGTCTTTCCATATTTTAAATGATTTAGCCTGTTTTTTTTTTTACCACAACAGCTCTTAGATTTTATGTTATAGACTGTTTACTTGTGTATTGACTCAGGCCCTTTTAAAGGGTGTGTGTCTGCTGTTTTGATCTTTCTCAGAGACTCTGATGACTTTTGATGTACACCACAGGCTGGTAACATAATAATATAGGTAATATATTTACATTGCTCTTATAAGGTGTATTACACTATTATAATATTATGCAATCTAGCTGCAGCCTCACTAGGCCACATGTTTTGAGCGTGCACCAAATTAACATCATTTTGGACAAAAATCTTTGAATGCCTATCAGACAGCCTTGGTGTCACAATCACTCCTAACCCATTAACAGCTGTTTTTGGTGGACATCCAGATGGCCTTAAAGTGGAGAAGGACAAACAAACTGTAATTGCCTTTATTTCATTATTAGCAAGTAGACTTATCTTGCTCAACTGGAAAAATCCTAGCCCAGCACTTCTAAGTCTGTGGGTAACTGATCTTCTTATATAATACGCTACCATGGCTGTTCATTTGCCTGCCCAGGATTTTAATCACCTGTAGCTCGCAAACCGTTTCACTTATTGACCTGAAATTTGGTACACATATACTACGTGACGTCTACTATCCACTTTCAGGGTGATGATTTTTATTACTCTTTTTATTTTTACAGCATGACTGTACAGGCAAATAAATGAATAACTACGCATCACATAATCACATACACATAAAAAAGGTTTCATTTGGCCTTATGATGATAGTATTACTTTTTTCAGTTTTGCACTTCATTGTTTATGTGGCTGCTTCCATTTTATAATAGACTTGATGTTATTTTGGAAGAATTAAGTGGATAGAACTGACGAGCTTTGTTGGGCTGAATGGCCTGTTCTCGTCTGGATTATTCTAATCAATCTTTGGATTGTACTTACTAGTTGCTTTGCTGGTTACTCCACCTAAAATTTTGAGTATCTTACATATAATTCTTCAACCACCTTAGTGTTAGTGAAAGCTAAAATTCACTTCTGTGAAATTTTTATTGTTCGAATCTTTGCAAAGATAAAACATTGGAAAGTTTTTCTTCACACAGATAACCTCCAAAACATGGAACAAGTGATCAAGTAGTGTGGTAGACAGTAAAACGTTATGGATTTTTAAAGTACTACTTGTAATGTCATTTTGGAGAAATGAGGTGAATACGATTTCCAAGCTTGTTGGGCTGAATGGCTTGTTCTCATTAAAATTGTTCTAACGTTCAAATGGTTATTTTGACTACCACCTCCTGTATTTTGGCATATGGTTGTGATGGCTCATTATTTCAAGTAACTATGTTTTATTGTGCTCCTTCAAACATGTAATCCAAATTAATTGCTGTACTGAGCGCCTGTTGTCATGTTGGTTTTTATTACAAATATAAATTTATATGAAGTGGTGAATGTGGAATTCAGAACAGAATAAGAATAACAATTAGTTGTTTATAGCACCAATGTGATCAGTTCACGTGTATATATAGACTTTATATTAGACTAGTTTTACATAATTTTAGGGTTCAAGATTTAATATGAATGAGAGCATAGACTGTATAGTATGTCAGTGTTCTTCAGATGGGTCAGAGCAGTTTAATTATAGTACATTAACCAGGAGTCATAAAGACATATTCATTTTTACCTTAAGCAGCCTGATAAAATGTGTAAAACAAGCCCTCATCAATTGATCTTATCTTCACGTCAAATTAGATCATGGAATTAATATTATTAAATGAAATATCTTCTCCATAATTATATAACTTTTTCAAGTATTTCCAAAGTATATCAATAGCACTAGGGTGTTGTACGTGTTAGCCATTATGAATGTAGAGAAAAGCCAAGCAAAATGCCACCTTTTATTGGCTAACTAAAAAGATTACAGTATGCAAGCATTCGAGGTAACTCCGGCCCCGAAAACTCTTGCCTCGAAAGCTTGCATACTGTAATCTTTTTAGTTAGCCGATAAAAGGTGTCATTTTGCTTGGCTTTTCTCTACAAAGTATATCAACAAATGCTTTAAAAATGATGCAACTGCATCTTCATTTATTTGGAACAGAAATAGATAACAATATTAATTCTTTGGAGATCTAAGCCAGAGGGAAGCATTGTGCTGTGCTGCTGGGTCACATACTCACACACTGTGAGATTACTGTTGGTATCAGACAGACATGAACATTTAGTTAGCCACACAGAAGATGTCCTCTACTTACCCCCTTTTTCTTTGCTCTTCTTTATAATCATCAAGTTAGCAGGAATCTGGTGTTTCAAAAAAACAATACAAGACCAGTGCAGGAGGGATTTGAAGGCTGTAATGTGACTCTGAATTGCACCCTTACAAGGCAACCATAGATGTCCGCCATCCCTAAAGTATATCATATTTAATATGCAAAATACACTTACAATATGTATGCACCCTCAGAACAGTTGTGCCTCAAAAGTAACCATTCATCAAAACTGTTCTGCCATTACATACACAGAAGATATTTAGTTAAAAGAAACCTCCCTGACTTTCCTAAATTTCCATCACTGTATGGAGTAGGTGATACTTTCTAGCTGAAATAAAAAGACAGGGATCATCTCTACAGATTAACATTAGTTTCAAAAGAAGTCACTTTCAACTACATAATTAGATTCATTCAGATAATAAATGGAAATCAGCCACGGATCAGTTTCACATAAAATAATGCCTAAACAATTCCTCCTCACAATAATTCCTAGCCCTTTCCCTAAAACTCGACAAGAAACAATTCAAAAGGTGATGTCATCACTAAACCATCACTAAATGTCATGTTTTCCTATTTCCTCTGAGTGATTACATCATATTAAATTAAATCATTTTCAGCACTGCTCTATGCTGTATCATCTTTCTTTTTTCCTATAATAAGTAATGATAGTTAATACCACGTACAACTGCAGTCTCCATTATTTGTATTTTCTCAATATTTTTAATGAAAATTTTATTTTCACTGTGAAAGCACAAGGGCAAAACATGGTTAAAACTAAAAGAAAATCTTTTACAGTTTTCAGGATGCTCTGTTCAGTTTCAAAGAGTCAGACAACCTGGATTTTCATTTTGATTTTAGGGAAGCAGGTTAATTTGTACAGGGACTGAGATATAGCACCTTTGTAGAAGTCACTGAAGCAAATGGTGAAGTTGCCTTTACCTTTCCTTTACAGCCCAGTTATTATCATTGCACTTGTGGAACCTGACGTCATGTCATTTAAGCGGGTGACCCAGGGCCAGATGAAGATTAGAAAGCCAGGCAAAGAGGCCTTGAGGGACAGCATAGGGGAGCACTAATAGAGTTCTGCTTTCTCTTCAAACTGAAACTTCACATTTATATTTGTCATAACCAGATGTAGGAGGCATATAACTAATATTAAAGATTTTAGGTAAAAATTTCAGAATATTATATTTACAGATAATAATCATACTTCTCTGTACCATTAAAGTCCATTAAATTAGCCGTCTACAATATCTGTTTATAAGTTATACATTTTTGTGACACACTAGACCTGCGTTAATAAAGCTTTATGAATGGTCATTCACAACTTTTATGAAGCCTACTTCTCGGCACTCTTTTACAATTCTTGTTCATAAAATGTGCTCATGAACCCGCACTCGAAATATTTTACGCTCACTTCCTCCTTATAGTGTTACTCTTTTAGTTTTATTTTTGCCTTCTTGATGTCATGCATTGCGAATTTAGTATCTTAGTACTATAATAAACAGTTCTGCGAGACAGTAAGTCCCCCAAGAAACGTGTATGTCTTAATAAATTTGAGTATATGGAGAACTGATTGTTATTTCAGTTGTATTTTTACACTAAGGGAGAGTTAATCTGTGAAATAACACTAAGATGTTGCACGTTGCTGCTATTCATTCATTAATATTCACCTGAAATGCAATGTCCAGGCACGGGAATAGAAAGAGGGTACAGTTTCTTACCATACTATACGTGGAATACGTACATTTGATAGGGGACTTTGCTATTTGCTCTGTAAACCATTTTCCTGTATAATTTTGGAGAGTGGAACTCTTAATTATTCAATTAAAAAGCAACTGACTAGATTCATAGTTTTTTATGTACTTTCTTTAATATGTAAGGGAGAAAATGCCCATATTCTTTGTTGAGGTGTTTATTGAATTTGTTTTGCTAATAAACAATATTACTCAAGTACTTTTTCTTTTTAATGCTGCTTTCACAGTAATTGCTATGCTTCTCAAAGTATGTAAATGAGTAATGCACCAATAAAACATTGGTCATTGCAACAGCACAGCAATAACAAAGCGAAGTAATAATGCTTTTATTTCCATGCCGCTTCCTCAAGAGGAATATTCTGACATTGCATGGACATAGTTAAAGTACGTTTATAATAACTGCTAGTCAGTTGGTGAGCTGAATACGCTCTTGGGCACACGGGACCTGACTTTATAACTGGACGTGCCATTACTAAAAAAACTAATGACAGTCATTCCTCCCTTAAGATTTCCAACACAAGCAGATGCTGAAATGAAAAAAAAAAAACCTCCTAATTGTCATCCGCCACGTTGCAAAGTGTGACAGACAAATTTCCCCATTTTTATCTCAAATTTATAAAAGTCTCTGCAATTTCGGAGAAAAATCCATTCCAAGAAACATTATGATGCTTCAGTTGAGAATTTATCCAATTTATGATTTGGATCGCTTTGTGTTGTAATATATTTGGAGTGCCTTGCAATTTGTTTTTATTGTTGCATCCTGTAAAAAAAAAAAAAAAACAGCGCACCTGCAAACTTGTTTTGACATCTTAATCTTGATTCATTTATCTTCTATGGTTATTATTCACAGTTTTTATTTCTGGTGCTAGAGATATTAAAATACAGAATAAAAGCAAAACACCTTGGTGCAGTGAACTGGCACTCCATTCACAACTGCCCACCCTTGAGCCTGAATTAGACGGAGGGGGTGTTAGGTTAGGTGTATTACAGGTAATGAACAAGACATGACGTCATTTATCCCTAATGAAGAGTCGTATCAGAGCACACCAGCCTGCTTATGAAATAATCAATATCCCTAAAATTAGAACTATGTTATAAAGCATGTATTTGTGCTACCTGCTTTCATTAGATTTTATTTTATTTTAGTTTCAGCAATATTACTTACATGTACTAACAGCATATACTGTAATCAATAAATAATGCAACGCTGAGTCTGACCAAAAATAAACTTAGAAGGCTAATGCAATGGAAAAAAAAAATACACTAAACAGACACACTCAAGGAAGAAAACATAGTAAAAAATATTACCAGTTTAATTAACAAAATATGTGTAGTGTATTTAACATGACTGCTTGTACTATTAGGGTGTTGTGTTATTAATGTAGCTTAACCTGGACATTAAAGTCTTTTCTAATTCTGCTTGTTTTCTGCCCTTCCCTCATTCTCTCTCTGGAGGCTTGTGAGCCATGTTTATTTGTCAGTGTCTGGAGGTATTGTGACTGCAACTTGAGAATCACTTTGGTGTCTCACAGAATGAGATTTAGCCCTGTGGGATGGATACGTTAGCTAGGAATTAAACCTATCTCCCAATGTCAGTGCAATTAGGCCATTAAGAATGAAGTTTGACAAAGACTAATTAGTTTGTGTTTTTTTATATCTATTATTACATGTGTGATGATCTCATATTGTTTAGCTGCTAGATTTAAAAAATGCAATTCAGTATATGACTGTTCTCAAACCATGTTTTATTTTTAAAATATAAATGGTTTAGGGATTGGGGTGCCGCCTTACCACTAAATACCACAAAATCTGAACATGAAGAAAAACAAGCTAAGAAGGTTAAGGCCATTTGGAGGAGAAAAAGGATTTGGTGGGCATATGCAGGAGAGTACCCTGTGATGGAACTGGTACCTTATCCAGGGTTGGTTCCAGTCTATTGAGGCTGCTCCACACAGCCCTTTACTGAAATTAGTGAACTTGGAAAATTAATAAAGGGGATGTTTAAAGTGCATCTGTTATTAACAATGGTTATAAATAATAAACAATCTTCATGCGATTGATCTAAAAAAAGACATGTATATTTACAGTCATAGTCATAATAAGAGTCATACAAGGACCACAATCTGCAGACTTAGGGGTTGTAATCCATTTTTTAGCCATATCAGAATTCTCCTCTCAGTGAGGATGTGTTAATTGCTTAATTAAGTTGAAGGGTCAGTTTTTAACAATTTTTTTTATTATTAAGAAAATCATTACACCAAAAAAAAAACAAATTCATGAAATATAATGCTGGGGCAATTAACAATTTACCAAGCAACTGAATACTTTTTAAAATGAGCTATAAATGTTATTTCTTTTAAATTATTTCAATAAGACATTCATTGTTATTAGATTCTGAGACAGAAACTTATATTTTAAATATAATTCAGACATTTCAGTGTAGTATTGTATGTAAGAATTACAAAGTGTATTCATGGACTTTCTTGTTGCAATACATTCTGTACCTACTCAATATTTCCAAATTACTTTAAGTGAGGTAATAGGCACAAAATTACCACTATAATTGTTTTTAATGTTTATCACCTTTCAGTTTCACTGTAATCACCATATTATAGACCAACAAAAGTAAACATGGTATAGTTACAAGACAGCTAAAGGAAAAAGAATTGCATGGTACATATATTAATAATAAGATTGAGTAGTTGAGCTCGTGATTGTAGCCTGTGGTGCACTGATGCCCCACCATTGTTGACCACTATTCAGGACTGGAATGAAAATATCAGGTAATGGATAGAAGGATGGTGCACCCCTCAGGTTACAAAATTATAGTGTATCACTCCAGCCCCTTCACTCTCAGTCTAACTTTGACTGTTTACAGTACCTTTTGTACACAGAATAATAAACGAAATTAAAGTTCTGTTAAATATCAATGATCCCTACAATTCTCTCAGCCATCTTTTTCCAGTACAGTTTCGGTGAGAAGCAGAGTCTGTTGTCATAGCACTGGGAACAAAGAATGAACAATCTATTGGCAAGTGACCAGTTTATCAAAAGTCACACTCTTGGGCACTCCATATTGGGCTACATTACAGTAACCAGTTTAACTAAAATACATGGCAGTGGGAATGAGAGGGAAATGGAAATATTCAGAGAAAATAATACGTTCACACAGGGAGAACATGTGAGCTGAAGCTGCATTCAGACAGTGACCGGGTCAGAGGTCAAGCAAAAGTCCCTGAAGTGTAACATAGCAATGCCATTCATTATACTAATATGCCTTTTGTCTGTTAAAAGGCAGTTTTTAGAAACACTGAAGGGTGGACCATTAAAAAAAAAATCAATATGTAAAAAAGGTTAATAATATTAATAATATATAACTTGTTTTTCCTGTCACTTTCTCTGATTTTATATATATATCCACCCATCCATCCATCCATTTTCTAACCCACTGAATCCAAACACAGGGTCACGGGGGTCTGCTGGGGCCAATCCCAGCCAACACAGGGCACAATATATATATATATATAAAAACACACATATACAGTAATTATATTTTTTCATTAAATAATACACAATCCTAAATGGATTATCATTTTCATTTTTAACAAGCATACGCTCTAATAAATTTGATTATGTTGTTTCTCTTTAATTAGTATCACATTAACCCTGACTGTTTCTCAATTAGAGTTTTAGGCAGTTTCCATCTCAACATTCTCTAGAGAACAATATGTAAAATCTTATTAATTTTGATCTGACATTATTACATATTTAAATAAAATGCCTCCATGACGTCCTGAGTATGTGTCAAAAACCTTGCATCATCAGTTTAAACAGTTGTCTTCAGAATGCCCAAGTTAAAAAGCACTAGACAGAAATCAGGTGGAAAACACTGGCACTGAACAATTTTTTTACTTGTATATTAATATATTACTTAATTTAAGTTGTGGTGTTGATTATCAGAATCTCAGTTAATGTCTGTTTCCTAAAATCTCCTATCTATTTATACTTCTTAACACTGCTTGTCACACTCTGAATTGCTGTTCACCATGGGATTAATTCTTAATATGACCGAGTGCGCAGAGTAACTTATTGGTAATTGCTGCAGACGAAAGTCACTTATATGGGTAAATACAATATTTTTCAGTGTGGGCCCCGGCCGGGCTGGAGCCCGGCCGGGCAGGAGGACGTGAGGAGGGCTTGTGCCTCCTCCAGACCGCGAGGCGTCCGTCCTGGTTATGTTGGGGCCACGGGTTGAGGGCATGGAAGCCCTTCCTGTAGGGGCCCGTGGTCACCGCCAGGCGGCGCCCGATGCCGGTTTATCCTGTCGGTTGCCGGTCGGGCAGGAGCCCGGCGGGACGCTTGAGGACCGGAGGAGGCGAGTGCCTCCTCCAGACAGAGTGGGGCGTCCGTCCTGGTTAGGCAGGGGCCTCGGGTACAGGGCTTTGAAGCCCAGCCCTGTAGGGACCCGTGGCCACCGCCAGGCGGCGCCGTGCCTAATTATCCGGGAGCCCGGCACTTCCGCCACACCAGGAAGTGCGGGGAAGACTTTGTGTGGCACCGGAGAGCTGCCAGGAAGACAGCCGACACTTCCGCCACGCTTGGGCGTGGCTAAAGACGGAACACCTGGGGCTCATCCGGGAGCCTTATTTAAGGGGCCGCCTCCCTCCAGTCAGGGGTGGAAGTCGGGAGGAAGCAGACGGAACTGGAGAGAGAGGACGGGAGGCGGCCAGGAAGGCACAAAGACTGTGGGCCCTGGACTTTGGGGAATCAGTGCAAGAAGGCACTGGGGTGCACGTGAGCAAACCTTGTAAATAGTGAATATAAATAAATGGTGTGTGGTGAAACAATGATGTCCGTCTGTCTGTGCGGGCCAGGTTTCACCAGTGTTTTCGGAGGCTCTTTGCCAGCCCTGTGTGAGTACCATAACCAGAAAAGAAGGCTATAATATTCCAGGTATACCAGATCATTCTAATCATCTCCTTTTTAGTGTGATGGTATTCTACTTGGGCAAATTAAAATCTCCACTAAAATGACATTCTTCCTCTCATATTTTTATTGAAAGAGTTATTAAAATGTAGGAAGTACGCCATGAAATCAAAGGGTGTTCTATCTTATTCATATCCAGACCATTAAATAATAGAAGACAAATTAAATGTAGAATTATATGTGTAACATACTGTATTACTAGACAAGTCATGATTACACTACAGAATATTAAGCATTTGTTTGATTGTATTTTGTATCTGCTATTGTATGTATTGTATTGCCAAAACAATGTGGTACCCGTTAAAAGAAAAAAAGGACAAAGATTGTGTCCCATCTAAACCATTAATTCAACCTGAATTCAAGTAACCTCTGTATCATCCACTACAATTTGTCATCAAAGGAGACATCGTATACACCGAGCCATGCCCACCACAAAAATTATTATACACAACTGATACATGGCATTAAATACAGTACGGTAGATGAGACTTATTTAAAATCAAGATTTAAAAAACGTATCAGATTCAAAGTCATAAGCAAATAAATGGAGTATTTACACTATCTTACTGTTCACGTTTAAATTTCAGTTGACCTTTAAATATGCAAAAATTATATTTCTTAAGTCTTATCGTTAAAAATCTTGAGTATAAATGATGCAAACAGTAAAATAAAAATTGTGAAAACTGCAAAAGAATTTTTTTTTTTTTTGTCATGAATTGCCTGTTGTGATTGCCTGAAATAGCCATACAATACACTATGCTGTTAATAATTCTGTGCTTCCATTGTTATCATCTTTATATGTATTTTTGTTTGAATTATTATAAAAAAATATAATATATACACTGGATTCAGAAAGTATTCAGGCTTCTTCACTTTCTTCTTGCTTTGTTGTGTTGTATACTTAATTTTAAAAGAATAAATTTACCAGTTTAGCCCCATCACTCTACACTAAATAACCCAAGTCTATACGCAGTACCTGTAAGTATTCAGACCCTTTGCTGTGGCACTCCAGATTATGGCCAGTTGCATCCTGTTTGCTTTAATTATCCTTGAGTTGTGTCCAGAACTTTCTATCTGTGACAAATTGAATTGATTGGCCATAGTTTACAAAGGCACACACTTGTGTATATAAGGTCTGACAATTCACACTTTGTGCCAGGGCAAGGGTATAAAAAACATTTCCATTAAGCTTTCAGTATTACAAGGAGCACAATGGCCTCAATGATTGTGAATAAAAAAAGTCTGGAATTACCAGGACTCTTCTATAGCAACATAACATATACCAGACATGAGCAAAGTCAGTCCTGGAGGGCTGCAGTGGCTGCAGGGATTTGTTCCAACCCAGTTGCTTAATTAAAAACCAATCCTTGTCAATTATTTAATTTCATGGCTTGTTAGTGCTTTAACTCTGCCATGTCAGGTAATTCTCATATCCTAGATTTTTTTTCCCTTCTAAGGATATCATCCAAATGATTTGAAGACTAAAACAGATGAGTAATTCTCAGTTCTTCAGTTTTTCTATTTAATTAAACCAAATAGTGCACAATAAATAGACACAGGTGTAAATGGAAACTACCTAAATGAAGAAATGCTGGTTTCTTTTGTCATTTGCATCTGATTGTTAATAAGCGGTAATTAAAAACCAAGAATACAGCTGTTTAAGAGTAAAATAAGCAATAAGGGTTCAAAATTTTAACTAGTGAGACAAAGAAAATGAAGCAGAAGTGTTACTTGAGCAATAAGTACTTCTTATTAAGCAGTTGGGTTGGAACAAAAACCTGCAGCCAATGCGGCCCTCCAGAAATGACTTTGCCCACCCCTGGCATATACCATCTGGCCAAACTGAGTGACCACACAAAAAGGTCCGGAGGATGAATAAGAACCCAATAGTCACACTAAAAGAGCATCAGAAGTCATCTGCTGAGATGGAAGAACCTGTTGAAAAGGACTATCCATCACAGAAGCCACTCTTGAGTATAAGGCATATGACAGTCTGCTTGTATTTTCCCAAATGGCATTTAAAGGTCTTTGAGAGCAGGAGGAAAATGATTCTCTAGTCTGATTAATCATAAATTAAAGTCTTTGGGTTAAACTCCAAGTGCTATGTATGGCAAAGACCAGGCACTGCTCATCACCTGCCTAATATACCTAAAGTGAATCATGGAGGTTACAGCACCCTGCTATGGTGGTGCTTCTCAGTAACAAGGATAGGAAGAATGGTAAGAAATGAGGTAAGGATAAATGCAGCCAAATACAGAGGGGTCTTTGAAACAAATTTTGAGCTTGAGGGGATCTACCAAAAAGAATGGGATAAACTGCCCCAATCCAGCTGTGCAAAACTTTTAGAGACTTAACTAAGAAGACCTTTGAACCAAAGTTGCTGGAGCTGTTAGGCAGTAGCGCTATTTATTCATTAAGGCATGTGGCCACAATTACTGCACACTACAGTAGAATACTTTCCAAAGTACTTCAGATGCTCAATATGTTTGATTTCAAAAGATATTTGAATGTGAGGTGCATTATTTTATTAATCTCCTTCAGGAGACATGATGATATGAGGTGCTTTCCTATCCAACCTCATAGCCAGTAATCATACTTGCCTGTTTCATTGGTAGAGTTTAATTAACAAAAAGAATACCTGAAGGTCCTCATTTAAAATAACAGATTTTGTTTTGCTTTAATACAATTCCTAAACTTCATCTTAACTTTTTTTCACGTTGTAATGCCCGACTGTATTGACATGTTTTTATAATAAAAGAGCGTACAACATAGCCTTAATAAAAATTGCCTGAATTTCCACCACTCAGATTCAGAAGGATGTTTGACTTCTACAAACAGACCACACTAAAATAAGGGCAGCTCTGCAGGGTATAAGATTAATCAATGATGTTTCAGAAAGGGAACCATTTGCAAAGCAGCTCTGCAAAGAAGCCCCTCTTCAGGGTATAAGCCCATGCTTGAAGTGTGAGAAGCTCCAAATAAAATAAAATTCACTGGGCTGTAAGACCAACGTGAGTTAGTTAGGAGAGGAAATTAATTCATAAATGAATAACTGTTTTTTAATTTTAAGATCAACATTGCTTTCTAATGTTTTCATTTAAGCATTATAAAACTTGAAAGTTGTAAGGTATCGCTTCACTGATCAAACAAAATTACTATTAAAAACAGTTTGCTGAATCAGTTTTACCTCTGGAGTGGCATGGTGGCACAGTGGTTAGTACTACAGCCTCACATCACTTGTGTTCAAGTCGTTGGGTGGAGTTTACATATTCCTCCATGTCTCTCTGGGTTTTTCATGGGCACTCCACTTCTACTCCCATATTAAAAGGATGTGCTAGGCTAACTGGCAGCTCCAAACTGGCCTAGTTTGATTAACTGTGGGTTTGTGTGGAAATGTGCTGTGCGATGGACTGCAGTCCCCTACAAGCGTGCTGGTTCTTGCCTTGTCCACACAACCCCTGGTTGAACTAGACAAGAGGTTTGGAAGGTGGACAGATGAATGGATTTATATGTTATATGTTTCAGATGCTGTGGTGGGCTGGCACCCTGCCCAAGGTTTGTTTCCTGCCTTGCACCCTGTGTTGGCTGGGACTGGCGCCAGCAGACCCCCGTGACCCTGTAGTTAGGATATAGCGGGTTGGATGATGGATGGATGTTTCAGATGTATAAAGTGTTTTTTTTTTTTACTTTGTAACCAGACATCTCTGATTTTACGGTTGCCAAAAAGAAACATTTTTTCTGTTTTGAAGTGGTGTCCAAAGCAGCTAGCATACAATCCTTTCTCTGCTGTCAACAGTTAACTATATAATTTTATTATTAATCAGTGTCAACAAGATGTCACTAAGATAAAGGATAGGAAATACATTTTTCAAAAATATTTTCCTTCAATTAATAGAATTATTGTTTTAGGGTGTCCCTTTCTCCAGTACTAGAATAGGAAAAAAAAAAAGAATTTGTTAAGATTCCTGTACTTAATTAAGAAGATACATGTTGATCTAGCCCTGAATCTGCCACCCTCAGCTTCTTATGCCCTACTGCTAAGCTCTTGATAAGAATGGCACTGAGCAAGGTGCAGGCCCCTCAGTGATAACCTCCTGACTCCTACATTATAGCTCTTTCTCCAGGAATTGAGTTCTACATCTTGCTCAATTGGTCGCTGTCATCAATGAGTAATGGATGCTCCCCCTGTGCGTCCCTTGGTATGAGATCCAGTCTATCAGACAAACAGGGAGGCACAGCTGTAGGCCACAGGGGCCGACAGATAAAGAAAAAGCAGTTAATGCAAAGGGGACCACCAGGAAGTGGCTACAGAGCTCCATGCACTTGTAAGTCTCAACTTTGTAACCCCCCCCTCCCAACCTTACTTCCCCCATTTGTATCAGTTAGAACGGCCATTAATCAAACTGCATCCAACAGTAATGTAAAAAGCCATGATAAATCTTGAAACACAAAAGAAAAATGTGATAAAATAACACCTTTGCCCTGTAACAATTTCTATACGTGTTTTGAAAGAGGTGATTAGTGAAGATGTATGAAAATGCCAAACAGTTACAGATAAACCCTTACATAAATAAATGAATAAATGATATGCAATGTATTGAAGACTTGGGAATAGCATCCTCATACCTATGCAAAAATACCTGATTGGAAAATGTATTATAATGTATGTTAGATTCTTCTTCAGATGAATCAAAATGAGTATGATCATGTAATTATTAAGAAAGGGGGTATAAATATATACCTGTTATGGAAAATAGAGCTAATACTTGTTAAAACTGAATGAAATTTACTCAGACTTCTGAACTGTACAGTATGTTTGAATATTGCTGTGCATATGAAGTATACTATTTCTCTATTTCTGTTATTAGTGACATATAAATACTGTATATACAGTATACTGTATATGTATATACTATATATATGTATATATCTACACTATATACTGTCATGTACAGACTTAGGATTCAGTGTGACAAATTGGCCATATGTACAGTAGATCACAAAGTCTACAGGTGATTGTAATTGATCCTCTACCGGACTGGTGCGAATCACTAAAATGCTCACTGTAACGGTACTGACAAGTTACATTAGCCAGGCATGAGTCACTCAAATGTGAGCTGGCATTACATCACCAGTGGCCTGTTTAAATTGCAAACCTGCAAAGTCGCATGTTCTTCCAACTAGCGCAACAAAAGGTTGCAGTCCTTTTAAGGATAGTGAGCCACCTCAAAGATCCATGTAAAGAGTAGTAAATCTTTCCTTTGCATGCTCTTTGCCAACACTACATTGGTGTCAGAAGTGGGCAAAGAACAAATGACCAGTGTTGAACACCAGTGCTGCACCGCATGACAGTGCAGCACTCAACATCCCAACTGTGCCATTTGACAACACAGTGCTCACAATACCCGCTGATACCGCTGCACAACTGAAGTAAGACAGAAGACCACACTGACGTTTTAATGAGTTTGTGCATCATGGCAAGGAGTGGGAAGCGGTCGCCAGTAATAGTGACTTCAGCGGGGGAACTAAGTAAAGACAGTGACAAATTACATTAGCCGGGGTTGAGTAACCCAAGTATGAGCTGGCATTACATCACCAGGGGCTGGGTCAAGCCTGCAAAGTCACATGCATTTCCATTCTAGTGCAGCAAAAGACAATCAGCCCTTTGAAGGATAGTGAGCCACCCCAAAGAGCCATGTAAAGAGTAGGGAATCCAGCCATTATAGCACAAGAACTGAGGATAAAGGGCGACCTTTTAAGGTGTCATAAATTAGTGGGAAGAAATATTAAAGCCAAAGCCAAACTTGAACTTAATCAAATGCCTTTTTGGTGAATGAGAGTGAGCAGCACCTTTGGGGTTTTATATAAAATTGAAGTGTATATTATATTTAACATGAGGGCACGTTTTATAGTGATTTTCTACAGTGTAATTTTGTAAGTTGTACATTATCTTCTCAACTGTTTTTGCAAGAGCCTTGGTTGGTGCTGTGAAAAAACAGTTGATTACTGTACTTGTAGAATATTTCTATATTACTTATTACTTTTAACATTTTTTTTATATTATTAATTTCTATTGTTATGTTTCTGATGTCATTATGGTACTGTTTTACATTTCTTGTATACAAAGTACAGGGAAAGTATTGTAATCATCCAAAGATTTGATGTTGAGATTTTGATGAATCTCGAGGGAAAGTATTGGAATCCTCCATAAATTCCATTTCAAGATTTTGATGAATCTCAATGTTTTAGACCTCCCTGAGTCTGAAAATACCATTTTTGGAATTATGTCTGTGTGTATGTGTGTATGGAAACACTATAACTTGAATATGCTTTCACTTAGGTTCAATCAAATTCTGCATACAAGTATTAGGTACAAAACATAGATTTCTATCAACTTTTGGGCTATCTGCATTAACCAGAAGTGGTACTTTACCTTTTTATTCATGCAGCTGCAAAGTCTGATTTATTCAACTTTACTTTTATAATAATTGTTCAATATAGTATTAATTTCATTTGATTTGTTGTTGATGGTTCTTTAATGTACATAATATAAAAATCTAATCATTGTCTTGAGGTTTACTCCTCAGATATCAATCCCCATATCTGAGTACGAGAAAGTCTAGGGGACACCACTCCTGATTTTTCATTATGGACACTGCTATGGTTGCAGTTGTATTGTTGCTGACAACAACCTCTTAATGGTGTGACAGATAATGTGATCATGTTGACATTAATTAACATGACGATGTATATTTAAAAGCTTTTGCTACATAAAAGATAAATAAGCAAAACATTCACTAAGACAGACAATAATGTAAACAAAATATCATTAAGAAACTATTGTAGCGCTGCATGGTGCTATCCAGCACTGATCCAATAGTTAATTATTCATTTCATTCTTCTTCAAGGTAGCTTGCTGTACTTATAAGCATGGCTTACATCAACCCATCAACACTATCATTGTGCTGAGCTATCTTTACAACATTATTGGAAGCATTTAGATCCTGAAGGTTTATTTTTATGTTCCTGGGGAGTTCAACAAAGCAAGTAAAGAATATTTACCCTTAATTTCTTTTGTATGTTACCTGTTTCACACTGTTGCACACTCATAAAAAAACACTTACTGTTCAAAACACCACCATCATGTCAAACAGTCAATCACATCTCAGAAACCCTGCATTCAGCTTACATACATACACTGAAAAGGCTCTCAGAAAAATGTCCCAGTGCAGCACTAAAGCAGTAAAGAAAAAGTACAGGATTGTTTTGATTTGGTAAATTGGGTTATGTTTAGAGATTCTTGGATGAATATGTAACCATCAAAACCAGATTTATCAAAAATATTGAAATCAGTCCACATACAGTACATATATATATTTTTAATAAGAAACCAATGATGTCTGTAATTTCCTGAAGACTAACACTAATACATTTCAGTTTGGCAATTTAGGGGTATGCAAGAAATGCTGATACACCTGACACTGAAATATTGTTAGAAGGACAGCAAGGAACATAAAAGAAATTCAGGTATGAACTTAGAAAAGCAAATCAAGTTGATCAACACAAGGGTTTAGCTGAAGGCTAATTATAGAAGGAGTTGTGATGTTTGTAAACTATGGAATGGATTACAGATGTTCATAAGTAATAAAGTAAAGCCTAATATAATAGCATCCACAGTTTTCTCTCCCAGATTAATATAATGCTTTTGTTGCCCACTTGAGATAACAAATGACTACCATGTAAAGAGGATTTTTAAATCAGTCAACATCCACAAGGCATCTGGTCTAGAGAGCATTTTAGCATCTATATATATAATTCACTAAGGCAAGACAACCATGGAAAGCATGGCGGAAGGGGCGTGGATTCACTAAGCCGCCGACAAGTAAGACACCTATGGCGCACACAGGAAGGAGCCACGCCCACCAAGACCATTGGATACGACGATAGCTCGCAGGGCCACACCCACCAACTCGGACGCGAGGACACAGAAAAAATGGCGTCATTTATCTTCGTCTATCGTAGAGGCCACATGCAGTGCAGGTCAGGTTAATGTCATGTGCATGTCATGCACCTCCGAGCTACATTGACTGTTCATAGCGCCATGTTTCTCGCGGAGGTGAATCGCCATATGCAGCATGTGAAACGGTTTGCGAGGGGTATCCCATGGGATCCTTAAAACAATCCTTTACAACTGAGGTTAAAGCACAATGAAGTAAGTAGTCTTTAAAAAACAAGTTTTCGGTTATGACGCACGACCGCATGCACCATAGCAAACTGTTTTACACGCTACATACAGCTATTCGCATCCGCGACAAACATGCGTCTTCTTTGATGGTCCTGTAGGAACATGGAAGACGTTTCCCTGCCCACCAACACTCCTTTTTCACCAGCCGGCGTCTACCCTCGCTCTCTAGGCATTCACACTGCCTGCCCATTTGCCCAGACGCAAAAACTCACCAACCACCCAGTTAGTCCCTTTCGTCTGTGGTAAGAGTCCACATGCACTTCTGAATCACGCGGCATTTGTTATGCCACGGGTTCACTATTGTGTTGTTTTTTGCTCTCTCCAGAGTTCCATCTTTTCATTCGCTTACTGTTGTATTCTCACACCAACCCGTTTTAGACAACCGTGTCTTTCCAGAAGTGTATAGCATTCAATAAATAATTATGCATGACATTGAGCGTGTGTCTACCCGGCGCAGAGAGGCGTAGGTAAGCCGTTGAACCCCATTCGGGCTGCAAACCGTGGAATTCCCACTAAGTGCGACTCATACGCTCCCACTGGTTGCGTCCCTACCCTTTGTGCACACCCCCCTCCCACCTCGCTACTACCGTGGTCGGGTGTCTTGGTGGATTATATTTAGAAAAGCAGCCAACGACTCAACTGACGAGTTGGAGGTGGGCACATGAGCGGGCAGTACATACTGAACGAGAATTCAACAGACTAGCATGATGGAGGGAGCTGAATGGACGTTCTTCTCCTCTCCTCCCGTTCCACACTCCGCGCCATGCACCCCCATCCATCCGTCTGGCAAGAGAAGGCGCAATTGCGGTCCGCCAGTTTTCAGTCACGGACGATTGTGTGTTGGTTCATTCCGTGCATTGTTACAATGTTGCTTTTCTTGTTGATTTATTACATTACCGATTTTTCAAATGTTAATTTTCTCCCAGTGCTTAAAAATTATTAAAAAACCGGCCTGATTATGCGGCGTATGGTACGCCGCGGGTTGGCTAGTATGTTATAAAAACCTGTAACAGCGTTTTTCAACCCGTGGACCGTAGTGGTACTGTAGGGCAGCTGAAGATTTTTTTAAAAATTATTATTAAGAGACGTGAATGGTGTGGGTTGGCTCAATGCTACCAGTTCCTTCCGGGAACCTCTTGAACCTAGTTGATAACATTACCGAGATGAGCTGGGCAAATGAGGACACATACATAACAAGGGGTAGGTGCAAAAAGTGATACAGTGCTTTTATTAAAATTAAATAAACAAACAGTGTTCAAAAAGTGCAGTACTCAAATAAATAAGTAAATAGTTCCTTAAAACAGTGACAATCCATGAGTTTAAAATCCAGAGTTCACAACAAGAATAAAACCTTCACAGTCATCAGGTCATTGTTCCATCTGATGGGCCCAGCACAACTCCCACTTTGTCTCCCTGGATCACCCATTGCTCGCTCAGCTGACAGAGGCACCAGCAGCCGCAGTCCTCACCAACCTGACCCCCGGCTTGGCTGTCTTGAGCAGTGTTGGCCAGTCCGCTCAGAGTCAGTTGTCCTCTCGTCATCCTTCTCGCTCCCTGGGCGTGTCTGGGATCCCTGGAGAGGACTCTGCCTTGATCGCACCCACTCATCTGGACAATCCACCCTAGAGCACCGATCCTTCACTCCATCGTTTAGGCCTACGATTGCACTGTCTCTCTCACACACAGGCTGGTTCATCTTACCTCTCCACACAATGTTGCTCTCATGGCTCTGCTTCTTTTCCTTGCTGTCTTTTCTTGTCTCCCTCTCTCTACCATGTAGGCTCCTCATATACTGTCTCTCTAATTGGGCACATGTACAGTAAGCTGCCCCTCTTCAGCCCCATTGAGACACCTGATTGATCCGCCCGCCTCTGCACGTGTGTGGTGCAGTCAGCCAGCACCTTAACTAACCATGGAGCAAAATGCAGCAATTCACATGCCCAATTGGAGCCTACACTTTTTGGGGCACGATTACTTATTTATAATTTGCATAGTGCCATGGACCACTAATCACAATGGATTTTCAAGTATGATTAACACATTACTGCAATGTCAACTTGTGCAAAATCAGAATTCAGTTACACAGAAATGCTAAAAGTACGTAACCCATCATAGATAAGTGACTAGAAACAGAGTCTCTCAAAAGAAAAGGTACAGATATTCTGTCAATTAGTTGTGCAGCAAACAATCAGCTCTTGTCCTTGATGGTGAAACTTCCAAGAATAAACCAAAATGGAGAAAATACAGCAGTGAGTACCTGCCGCTTGGCTTCACATGTTTGATTAATGAGGCATCAACCCCTGTGTGATTTATACTCAGAAGTTTTATCAAATGAAGACTCTGAAACCAAATAAATGATGTCGTCACTTGGAAGCAAATCATAGTGAGTATGTCTCTAAGCCTGTTGAATTCCTTGAGAACAAGCTTAAGGAATATCACAGCAGGAAAAAGACTTTTGAATCTGCTTGTACGGGAAGTACAAATGCTAAAGCTGTTGAGGCATCATACCACACAGCACAGCTTAAAGGTAAGGCTGGGGAAATTTACTTTAACCCGTCACAAAAAAAGTTGCCTGCATAACACTGGGTGAGACAACACAGTTGACAAAGAATAAATGAGATGTCAAGTGACATAACTCAGCAGCTATTATGAAGATTACAATAGAATTGCATTTATGCCATACAACTGGATGAATCAACCGACAATACAAAAGTTTCCAACCACATGGCATGTAAGTTATGAACATAAAAGTGACATTTGTGAAGACTTTATTTTCTGTAAGCCTTCACCCGTAGAATTGAATACTGAAGCCATATTGTGTCCAATGGATCTGAATGGACAGAATGTATGGGAATAAACATAGACAGAGCCCGAGCAGTAATGGGGTGATGCAACTGAGTCACTTTGGAAGTTAAAGCTGTTGTTCCACTCTGCAATTTACACAAACAAGCACTGGCAGATATAACATTTCAGCTGATCTTAAGAGTGTCTTATATGATGATACATTTAGAGTTGTTAACTTCATAAATATTCGGCCACTGCAGTCATGCTTATGTGAAGGAATGAGCAGCAGTCATGTTCAGCTTCTTTTGCACACTGAGGTGTGATGGCTTTTGTGATGCAAGATGCTTATGTGACTTTTTGAGCCACGCATTCTTTTATATGACTCAAATTTGAACTCTCAGAACAATTCTGTGATTTTGAGTGACTTTCATTTTTTAAATGGGCTCCATTTCAGTGTTCAAGGCACGTCAGTAACAGTTTTTAATGTCCAAAGTAAAACTGAAGAATCAATAAAGAAAATGGACGCGTGGACCAGACGCACTGAGCAGGCAAACTTTGAATTGTTTTGAGAATCTTTTCTAGTGTTTGACAAAAGTAGACATGTCCCTACCAGCCTTTGATGAAAAGGAAATTGCAGTTCACCTGCAAAGTTTAACAACTCTGCTGCATAAATATATTCCCAGGTTTTGAGGCAGTTCAAGGTGGCAAAGATAATGCAGGGGCTGAGGCAGCTTTTCCACCGGGGAGGCTGACAGCATGCCATGGAGATTTTTGTCTGCTGCTGTGATGGCTGCACAACATGCAGGATCCCTGCCTCACAACGCATCTCCAGCCCGTCCAGGAAAAAATAGCCATAGACATCCTGGACCCCTTTCAATGTAACAATGCAGGGAATTGCTTTGTCCTTGTGGCATTCAATTACTTCCCAAAGTGGCCTAAGGTTTATACAATTCTGGGTCAGAGTTCAGCTATGTGTAGCTCATGGAGGAGATGTGGTGCCATTTTAGTGTAGTTGAAGACCTGCACAGTGACCACAACTGGAATTTTGAGTCTCAGTTCAGGTTTGCCAGCTAGTCTGACCAGCATCATACCTCCCCAGTGTCAGAACAGCGATCTTGTGGGTAGATTTAACTGCACACTGATCACCCAGCTTTCCATCCTGTCTTGGTATGATCAATGGAACTGGAACAATCATCTGCCTTCTGTGAGCTGCATGTGCCCATTACCTTAGTCTTTGGAACATGTCCTGAATCTGAACATTAGGGTCCAATATATAAAAGACTTACAGGAGAGCCTGGAGAACCAACATGCTCTCACTTGGCACTTGGTGTCACAGCACATACTGACAGGCTGCTCTCCTGCATATGGAAAAGTCATCTTGGGTAAAGGAGCGTTAGAATTATTGGATGCAAAGATTTTTTTATCAGATTGGATGGCCAGTGCAAACTTCATAAGAAAACCCCGATGGAGGTAGGCAGCCAGTTGGTTGAGTTCTCCTAAGACTGTGACTTACAATTTTAAATCTCTTCCACTGTCAACTGGCTGTAGTTCATCAATTAATAAATGGACTGATATTGTTTGTTTCCATTTATGTTTAATCAGTCTCTCCCATGTTCTCTGTGATTTAACAAATTTGCATTTTTATATGTACTAATTCTGTATTTAGTAATTAGTATCTGTATTTGTATTTTAATGAGAATTGTTCTCAGTGCTCTGCGTCTGCACTCAGTGAACAGTGCTATACAAAAATAAGTTGCATTGTATTGTATTGTATTGTATGTGGGGCCACCAAAGGTATGCTAGTTATAAATGGGAAGACAGCATATAATAGTTACTGACAGGGAAGCGCACTACAGGTTGTGTTATACAGCCCTCAGAGTCAGAAGGAGGACTGTGCCCTAAACTGGCTGCTAGCTGGCAAGTGCCCTATGCTCTCATTGCCCGGCTATCTATGGTGATGTAAAGGATAAAGTTAGGGTGTAAATTAGTTGTAGTGAACTGTGATCACTCACTTCACCAAAATCCATATGGAATGTTTCTAGTTTCTTGTTAAATCCATTTCTGAAAGAATTTGGGCTGTTTAGGAGGCAAAAAAGACATCCTACCTGGTAATAGATACAGTATGTGGATCTTAATACAATGGTCACTTAATTTAAATGTTTGTGTTAAATGACACAAAACATAAAATAATAATAAATGCATTATTAGTAGACATCTTTCATTTTGCACTTGCAGTATAGAATTCACATGACTGTAGCAAACGCAACTGCGCTTTTATTTCACCTGGGGGAGAAAAAAAAAACAGCTTTGAAATCAAACGAGCACAGCTCCATTATTCCACTGTGTATGAACATACTGTTTGAATCCCACATAACCCTTGAGCAATATTCTACTTTTCTTTAAGGGCCTTGATTCAGCAGGAGTCTTACAGACAGAAAACACAAGTCAGACTGAACTTAAGCACAAGGAGGGCCTTCTTCTTAAGGTGCTCCTTTAATGATGACTTCAAAAGGCTACTTGCCCTGCTGTCATGATTGTAGTTGAATGTGTATATCTGAATGTCTACTTTTTCAAGTATAATATCTGTAGAATTTAAACTTTTATCATGGTAGCACATACAGTATAAATAGTGTATTTTCCTTGCGAATTAATTATTCAATGTATGATAAATAGAAATTTTTTGCATTCCATATAGCTATCTCAATTCAGTTGCTTTACTGGTGCAACAATTTGAGACAAATATTTTGCTTACAAATGGAAATATAAATCTCTTTTGTACTTCTAAGGGGTTTTACAAGAAACTTCAGAATAATGAATGATCAAGACCTTGGTATTGATAATAATCCTACAAAGTTTAAGGAACCAGAAGTTGTGCAAGCATTTGTTAATGGATGAAAGGATACCTCCAGTGCATTTGGGTGTAATTTGTGCTTATTTTGCCTGCGCCACCACCACCTACTCAAAGCATCATGATGCTCCAACAATGATGGATGGATTAAAAAGCAGAAGTCTACATGACCATCATCATCAAGTCCGTCCGTGAGAACCCTAAATCCAAAGAGAACTGTTTGATTTATGTTAGGTAGAATGCACAGCGGGGACTGGGCGGTCTCATGGTCTGGAATCCCTACAGATTTTATTTTTTCTCCAGCCGTCTGGAGTTTTTTTTTTTTTTTTTTCTGTCCACCCTGGCCATTGGACTTTACTCTTATTCTATGTTAATTAATGTTGACTTATTTTATTTTCTTACTGTGTCTTTTATTTTTCTGTTCTTCATTATGTAAAGCACTTTGAGCTACTTTTTGTATGAAAATGTACTATATAAATAAATGTTGTTGTTGTTATCAATCATCTGAAGCATTTAGCTTTCTCTGATGCAATGAGTTGCCACCTCTTGACTCTGTAGTTGTCTCTCTAGACTCTGTAAGTCCCTTAAGCATGGGAAAGGCAGTATATAAATAAAATATATGATTATTATTATTATTTGTAGTTCTTCTAGAAGACCCTGGTACTTGCATCTCAGTGACAAATATCTCAGGGGATGATTGGGATTACCATCATTCTGTGAATTAATGCAAATATTGAATTGCCATTATACGTTAATGTAAGTAAGAGAGTGCAGTGTTATTATCATATCAAGCACCATGTTTAAGCAAAGGGGTGTTCATAAGAGGTTCTTCTGAGGAAAGATGTGCAGGTAATCAGTAATGGCTATTAAAAGTCATTATCAGCCTTTTCAGTCTGTTAAGCTTACTATGTCTATTTTTTGTAATTTCCTTTTGTTATTTTATATTATTATGTTTGGTGTCTTCATCATGCCTTTCTTGTCTTTTAGTAGTTAAAACTCTTCAGTATTGCCAATCCATGGCCACAACTCTGCTGTTTATTGATGATGGTGTTCTATAGTCTCCACGTGACCAGTGGCGCTACTGCATGTGTTGTCATCATGTCATCATGATAAAGATGGTGGTGTGTATTAACAAAATATTTTTTGTTTTGAGTCAAGTTCTTTACAACTCTCCTAAGTGACAGAGGAAACTAAAAGGCGTTTCGAAGAAGACATAAGTGTTAGGATTTGGCTTTGTTTTCCGCTGTGCTTTCCAATTTGTCATTTTTTGGTAATTGTTTTTTTAGTCATTTCTACATGAGCAGATCTCCATCATACCTTGTCTGACTCTTTCAGCATTTTAATCTCTAGGTGCGTGTTTAAACTCTGCAGACCAGTCCCTTTCAAAGCAAAGTCTTTAATACAACTTTTGAAGATTCAAATTTCTCCATTTATGTCTTTAAATCTTCATTAAAATCCTGTTTTTAAAATAAATTATTATTAATGGGAAAGCTCAACAAATCTCACTTAAATCCCTTTAATAAGTAATCTCTTTTATATGTCTTGGCATACAGTATGAGACTCACAATAAGGATGGAGATACATTGTAGAATGAGTGGAAAATTGTTAGAAATAGAGCAGTCACTTTTAATGTTACTCCATTCTGCTGATCAAACCTGCACTCAGTCAGGGACCAGTCTCCAATGAACCGAATATATAGTGACTTTTCAATAAGCTATCTCTTTGTTCTTATTCATGCATCTGTTTTGGCTGGAGCATGCCCTAGATGATATAAAAGCCTTGAATGCTATTTTCAGTTTAGGTGATTAAATGTATGGCATTGGTTTTTGTTTTAGTGTTTGACCAAAGAAGTGACTTTGGTTTTGGATTCTTTAATGACACCAAAAAGATCAACCACTGTTTCGTTGCTGTTGGCATATATGGCTGCAAGGGGTCTGGCTTTGCTAGGTGTAGACCACTCACATGGAATTACATGTGTAATTCCACTAACAGACCTAATGAGTTGGAATTGTGATCCACATAACTATCTCCTTTGTAGCTGCTGAGATCATAGAAGACTCTGTATTATGGCGATGGAGAAATAAAATGAAACTGAAATAATTCAGGTTAATAAAAATGTGTGGATAGTAAAGAAGCTTTTTTTTCAGCTGGAAGAATTCATCACCCTTAATTTATCTAAAACCAGGAAATATTCACTTTTCTTTGTAGCAGAGTTTTATATTTAGAATTTATTAATAATGTTATTCAAAAATACTTATGTCAGTCTCCTGTATTAAGGCCCTGTCATATTATATAACCTTTCCAAGAATTTTCAATGACAGACTTGATTTACGTACTGCGGTGGGTTGGCACCCTGCCCGGGATTGGTTCCTGCCTTGTGCCCTGTGTTGGCTGGGATTGGCTCCAGCAGACCCCTGTGACCCTGTGTTCGGATTCAGCGGGTTGGAAAACGGATGGATGGATGGATAGAGAGCTGTAAGCAGTCTCAATGTATTCCCATGACCAAAAGTTGTGCACTCTGAAATATCCAGTGACACATGACACCCAGTCTTTAGCTTCCCCTGGTTTGATTTTGTATTAAGTCACTGGAGAACACTCTGAGCATGCGAGAGCTGGCAACCAATGAGCACCTAACTAGAAGTACAGTACATACAATGCAGCTACAAGGATTCAGAAACATGGGTTTTTTTCAGACCTCAAAAACAATCTGCTCATCTGTCTCATATCAGAGGCATGGTTTTACATACCATGATAGAATGGAAATAATGGGAAAAAGACAGAGGTTTTGGCTGGAGTTTCCATATCTAGTAAGCACTGATACAACATCAGCTCCGACAGGCAGCATGTTATTGGTTGTCAGGAAAAGTGTGTGAGTTTGCATTATTTTGGAAGTGTGCAATTGTACTGGAGTCATCTAATTTGTCATCCTCTGGGATTTCTTGTGATGTAATATGGCATCCCTTCTAACTAGGAGTGGTGTAATGTGCCACAGGATTACATTTTAATGTATATGTAGAACAGTTTATAATGGGCCTTTTTCTTTTTTAATAGCTCTCCAAACTGACTAAATGTGGTTAAACTAGCCACACTAACTTTCACAATAGGTAACAAAATAATTTTAAAATATTTTCTAGATTTGCATATCTTGCCGTATGTGTATCTTTATCATCTTTCCTCTGTATTCACGTATGTCTGAACATGTCTTTGCCAGCGCTCCCTCTCTCAGGCATGTTCCCATAAAGCCTGCTTCTCATTATTTTCAAAACACCTCCTATCCCGTTTTAAACTTTCTGTCTTTGAAGATGACTCTCATAGTGTGGCTCCTATGCTGTTTCTCCTCCTCGTGTGTTTCATACTCGCACTTCCTTTTTCGATCATGACACCAAAGCCAAACTGCCCAATCATATTGCTGTAAGGGACAGGACATTCACAGAAACATGTTTTAGTATATAGTAGATGTGTTATACTTCTACCTCTGAAATGTTGCACTAATCAATCAATCAATCAATCCCTAAATCCAATGTTATGACCACACTGGGCTAAAGGATGATCTTGTCTGGACTGCAGGACATTCAAATTGGATAATTAGAAATGTCCAAATGACCAAAATGTGTGAGAAAACCAGAGTACCTTTAGGAAGTGCACACAGACAGCAACAGGGACAGAAATCAAAGTTAAACTCTCAGAGCTCTGAGGCAGGAGCAGTAATCACTGTGCCACCATGCCATACTGTACCTTATTAGGCACAGAGAGCAGCAAGCTACAATTCTGTCTTTTCTTTTTTTCTTTTCTTCTGTCTCTTCTTTCTGTCCTTCCAGTCGTCACCACTTAGAAATATGGCAAGGCCTTCCCCAGAATTGGTAGTATTATAATTTTACTATTATTTTTATTGTTTAGTAAAGTAATTCATTTGACTGTCTACAGGTTTCCATTAGCATGACAGGATGAGAGATACAATACCCCAGGTACCTCTGCAAATTCACAGTCCCACTTTCTTTTTACAACCAATGACCTGCTGATTGCTAGCAATAAAAATGTTACAATTGCTCCTTTTTTCAATTCCTAATTGCAGCATTTCAGCATTTTGTTGAGAGGGGAGACCCTGATGTTAAGGATAAATTAGCAGCAAGAAAGAATTACTCCAGGATCCATTTAAGCTTTTCAGACTCCACCCTCTGCATTCCCCAAAGTGTATCCCATCTGCTTCTGGGATTTCTCATTGCAATATATGGCGATTGCAGGATAAGCACACCATTTTCCTGTCAATACATTCCTATTAGCCTCCTGGATCCATACATCATCCTCTTGCTGGCCTGCAGTTTGCTTATCTTTGTAGCAGAGGCTGCCTTTGATTTATCTAACACCCAGGTTAATGAGACATGGAGCCCAGGGTGGCTCCAAGGGTAATGCACTCCTGTATAAAAATGCTTAGAAAGGATCAAGTGATAATCCATAGTAGACTAAAAGGCCCAGGACTTCAACAAATGTTGTACTTCTTAATCGCAGAACTAAGACACTAATAGCTTTCCTTCAAGCTACTGTAGCCATTGGGAAGTTATAAATAGTACCTACAAAACACATAGGAAAATAGATATGTCCTTTCCTTCTCCAATAAAAGAAGGTTTTAATTGTTTGCCTAATTCATAATATAATTACATTAACGCTGCTCAGAATACAAACTTTAATATTTAATTTACAGTAATAGTGTTTTAATGGTGCAAAGGGAATTATACAATTCCAAAATAGGAAAATGAGGAGCCATTAATTGAGAGTGTGCTCTGTAAACCTGGCAGGTTTATACATTTTAACTTGATAGTTCCTCCAAATATCATTAAGTAAAATCTTTAATTGGGGCATGAATAAACTTAACAAACAACCTGACTCACGTAAACTTAATTCTTCTAATGTTTTGTGTGTTAATTGTTTGAGCCATGTTGTTTGCCTCAACTTCAAATCAGTTTCTTAAAGAAATGTGAGTGTTTAGCCCCCTACTGAAAGCACTGCATGTGACACTAAAACGTATTTTTAAATTAGAGCTTTGAAACATAATGATGGTTACATTTTGTCCATCGGTTTGTCTTGTCTCTCTGTCTTATAATTAAAAAACGGAATGGGTTAAGGCACAGAATTAGAAAAGTTTCTTTGATTTGTTAACCAAACTTATTTCAAATTATTCCAGACGTTTGCCAGGGTTGACAACAACTGTGAAAGAGAAATAAATCAAATTATTGAAGAGATGGCTAGCTCCACAACCCGCCCTGTTGAGCACACACCCACCAACCCAACACTGTTAAAAGTTGTCTGCTTTGTTTCTCTTTCGGAACTTTTTAGGTTTTTTTTTTTACTATAATCCACTGGATATGTGTACTGAATATTACCACTCTGAACTGGTATTAGTGTGGCGCAGGGGATCAGTTCACAGAGCTGTGGCCTAACAGTTTCAGGGTCCTGGTTTGAATCCCACACCTCATCATTGTCTGTGTGTACTTTCTACATTCCCCACAGGTCAGAAGTTTTGTTCTCCAGGTGCTCTGTGTGAGCGTGTCCTGGGCCAAGGTTGGTTTCTGACTATGCCCAACACTGCTGGGGTAGACACTCATGTCCTGGAACGCTGTAATGGATAAGGGAGTTGAAAAGCAGCTGAATGGATACATGAATTGATGTTTAGAATAAAATAAAGGTTCAATATAGAGTAAAATACCATTCAGTATTTTAAATGAAATCACTTCTCGCATGACTTATCCTGAAATTTGTGCCTTGTTTTTTTATGTTAGTATCTAAGCAATATTAGTGTGCAGAAAGACGTCTTTGAAGGCCCATTAAGCACACCAATTTTTCCCTAACTTCAGCAGGACTGGGAATTCCTTTGATTTTTCTATTGCCTTGGGATGTGACCTGGGTAATAAGTCCCTTACTAGTCACTAACCTGTATTATTGGACAGTTTTGTAAGCTTTAATGACATGCCATGTTAGCAATTGTTATTGAGATGTAAATGATGCAGATGACGCTTCATTTAACACACATGACATGTCTTAGTTACGTTGAAAATTGCTTATTGATTAATTTTACAATTAACTACATGAATGCAGATGATGTATCACCTGATGCTTTATCTGCAGCACAAAGATTTTGAAAGACCCAAAATACAGTTTGTTAGAAAAATGTGACCCTAATATTGAATCATACTGGGTAACTCATCACTTTCCCCTGATATTAGTTGGGTTCCCTGCAATTTTGTACTTATTCTTATTAATTATATGCTGACTTGTGTAGACTGGAAGAGGGCATTTGTGAGCAGACATTGAGTCTGAAACCAACCAAAGGACCCCAAAAGTATTAAAATAACAATATTATTAACATAAGAGGGTTAGAACAAATAAGGGAAAGTGCAGTTCCATTAAAGGTACAAAGTAGAAGGGAAACCTTCAATCCTAATGTCACTCAACAGTGTGTTGCTCTTACTAACTTAGGATGGATGAAAGCATTTACAGTACATGCTTTGATTCTGCATGTCATTTAATATTTAAATAAAAATCTCCATTGGGCAAAAAATTGAGAATTCACCTGACTCACTGTGGTCATAAAAGATCCCAGGGCATCTTTTAAAAAGAGTAGGGTGTACCCCAATATCTTGGCTAAATTAGCCACCATGGCCTCGTCCAATCTGACCCTTTAATCATCCCCTGTCCCTTATTGGCTAACTATTTGTCTCACTACTTCACCACCTAATAGCTAATGTGTGCTGAGTATGCTGGTGCAGGAATGGCTGCTGTTGCAGGTGGATGATACACATTGGTGGTGGCTGAAGCACTTTGAGTAGCTAGAAGAGCGCCATATAAATGTAATTAATTAATTATGCCACCTTCTATTGGTGGTCATGACCTCCAACTTACTGTATGACTCCTGTCTTGCGTTATTTTGTTAGTCTTCTCGTTTTTTTTCTTTCAAAAACCTGGATCATCCATCACTTCCACCAAAATGACAAATTATTACTTAGAGGAGGAGAAAACACTTTCATTCTTTGATTATAACCATGAAGCAAATTAGCTAGTGACACGTTATCTTATCCTTTTGTCCCTGGCTTTTTGTACGTGATGTAATCCTTGCTGCCTATTGTACTTTTTATCTCATTGTCATAATTTCTAAAATTACATGTATACTGCCAAATCAATGAAATTACACACTCCTATATAGAAAGCACATTTTGGATCAATGCAAAGGGGTGTATCTGGTAATATGAAGCAACTTTGGTTATTCCTTGTGGTTTTCTGCATCGAGTGTCCAAATCATTAGGTGCACTTACTTAACAGTGGGCTGTTCTTTAAACTGCCTTAAATATTAGGCACATAAGTTCAGTATGGGGCAGCAAGTTGACACAGTGGTTAGCGGTGCTGCCTTACAAATTCAGTATCATAAGTTTAGATCCTGCTTTGTCCATGTGGGGATTCTCTCCATCTCTGTATTAGATTTTCCTTCTTCCTCTAAATTTTCCTTCTTGCACTGCACTTTTCCTCTCACATATCCAAATATGTGCACGGCAGATTAAGTGAACCTCCAAACTGGCCCCAGTGTGACTGAATGTGGTTGTGTACTGTGGATAGACTTGGAGGGTTCCTGTTCAGGGTTGATATGCTCTCAGAATAGTCTTCAACTCCCAATGACCCTGAATTATGGTATGAGAATAAATGTACAGCATGTAGATGTGGGGAAAGTACAGCACAGAGATAAGGGCTCATTTCTGAGTCTATCATGTTCCATAAAATGTATCTGGTTGCAGACCTCTATGCAAAACATCTTGTTAAATGTCATCCCACGACACTAATTGGACTGAGCTGTGGTGTCTAGGAAAGTTGACCATTATGGTGCCCCATTCTTGATTTTCAGGGTAAAACCCCAAGCAGAATGTCTATTCATAACAGGCTCATACCACTCCACCTAGGTCACACTACAATTTTTCAGTTAGAGTATTGGAATATTTAATTTTGCCAGTCCTCCATCTAAATTACACACATTGACATGGTCTTTTAGTATTTGCCCACCATCTTTATCTAGCATTTCTCCACGCATGATGCTGTCACTCATTAAAATCATCTTTAAAACAATACTGTTGACTTTGAATGTCAGAAGTTCCAACATCTCATATTTTCATCTTACCTGATGTAAGAATTATTCAATTCTCTGATGCATCTCTTGTCCTGTTAGCTCCAGTCAGTTCCCTCTTTCTGCAAACCTCTCTCTTAGACAAGAGTTAATTTTCAAATACCACCTGAAAACTCACCTTACTGGCATTGTACACTGGCAGTATGTTCATTTGTTTTACATCCTAATTGACTATTTATGCTTAATCTGGCCATACTGTCTCTGTAGAGTTAGTAAATCACCTATTAATGTCAAAACTACTGTTATTTGCATAAAATTGCAGTCCAGTTTGTTCCAGGAGTTTATTCTCTATTCGATCATAGCACTCATTTGGTGTTGTCCAATTTCTTCTTGACATTGTAGCCAGCTAATGGCTAATGTCATTAGTTCTTTCATATTAGCCTTTACTTCTGCTTTGGAAATTTTTGTATTTTTGCAATGCCAACCATTCATGGAGGACGGGAATATCCCAGATTTTTTTAGCAGAAACTGTACTATAGTGCTAGAGTGTGCCAGAATGTCTGACAAAAACAGTTGAATTCATTGATTGGCTCAAATGTCAGCAGGTTTCACTCCCTCTGTCAAAAGAAGTCTCACTATGGTGCTTTATTCAACTGTGGTACAATCCCAGAGAAGAGCGTCCAGGTTCATTTGACTTTGGTGTTAACTAGACTAATGGAAGAGCCCTGCTCTGTGTGTGTTTGAAGTACCCATAAGCCATCATAAATGCAGTAACCGTGTCATTTTAAGTTGAATTTAGTTTTCGATTTACTCTTATACAAAAAAAGCTGGAAAGCACAGTGAGATTAATTATAAAAATAAACAATTGCATTATCCCATGAAGGCAATGCAAAAAAAACATCATTTACAGGACAAAGGAACTTGAAAAATACAATTATAAATACACAAAAGTGAAAAAAGTCAGATACTTAAGGCAGACACTATAGTGACAGGAGAAGAGAGAACATTAGGACTAATATTTATTGTCTTATCTCTGACATGTTAAACAACATACTGTATACACAAATAACTCCAGAAACGTTATAGGATGAGGAAAAATTACTGGGTATATATACAAATGGCAATTTAATTAAACCGGATATACTTCACTGAAACATAAATACTATGACATGAGAAACAGACAACTAGTAACTAAAGAATATTCCAGAAAAATATTAGTGTTGACATATTATTATCTATAAAGCTTCAAATTCAAAAAAGAAACACATAAAAGGAGTATGTAACCCAACAGCAAGGTGCAAGGAAAGAAAACATTCCTAGAAAGGAAGCCAATTATTTATAAGAAAATCCCAAGCATCCATTCATACTCAGTTAATTTACAGTACAGTTACTGAACGCCTTACTGTACACATGCTTGGGATGTGGGACGAAGAAGACACAGAGAGAACATGGAAACT
Organism: Polypterus senegalus; assembly: GCF_016835505.1. Taxonomy (NCBI): domain Eukaryota; kingdom Metazoa; phylum Chordata; class Cladistia; order Polypteriformes; family Polypteridae; genus Polypterus; species Polypterus senegalus. The sequence continues at coordinate 238,989,771 of NC_053155.1, forward strand.
CCACACTGATAACAGAGTCACAATTCCAAATCAATTGTTCTTAAGCAAACCACATTTTGTAAGTATAAATTAAAAACTGCATTGTAAGAAGTTGTCTAAAAATCCACAGCAAAAGCCATAAATTATGGTCTACTTAAGTCAAGGCATAAATATAAAGAAACATTACCTTAAATGTATAGCGATCAAAAAGGTTTGTTCATTATAAAAGTTAACTTCACATTTAAAGCAAATAGTAGCTAATGAATCCTAAATTCCAGTTACTTAGCTTTCTGAAATTACCATGCAAATGAATTAATGAATGAATTGCTCCCATGGGATACAACGTGAATACAATTATTCTCAAATTAGAGGTGGCCCCAAATGTGTAAAGGACACATTTTTAATGGACTAGTATTTACAAGTGCTCATTGATTTTTTTTTAATGTTCACTTCAAAAAGACTATGTTTTACTGCAGAGGAACAATGGGGTCTGCAGTTTCTTATGGCCTCACCATTTTCTTAACTCATCTCACATTTATGGGTTCATTCAATTGTCCATTTCTTTCTACGCATTTGATTGCTTTCCAAAGGGTTATTTGTGGAGCAAAAAGTAGCTCCTAAGATGACCTTTTTCTTATTACTACAGACTTTCCCCACTTTATGAAGCCTTTATAATGCTAACACTTAATTACCAAAAATTTAAATGGAAAAAAAAATGTTAAGCATTAACTAGTGCTAAAGAATGAAACCCCTTTCAGCTCAGATAGTACAAAAATTGAGCATAATTATTTAATAACTACCTGTGCAGGTAGTCAACATAGACCTCAGCGTAAATGTTTGCAGCGCACCAAAAAATGCATATGTCTCTGTCATATGCCATTTGATATTGGACTTAGAAGCAAGAAAGCAAGTGTTAATATTTGTGATGTACTCTCAACCAGAAAGACAAATGCAATGCATTTCATTACTAAAAATGATTAGGATATGCTATTCTTCGCAATGACAGAGACATAGCAACTGGATGAACACATAGACACTGTGGCAAGTGGCTGGGGCTGCTGCCACGGGTAGAGAGCTTGGAAGCTCAACCCTGTGGGGGCCCATGGTCACCCTGCCAGGGGGTGCCCCAATGCCTGGAAAGCCCTGGACCTCAGCACTTCTGACACACCCGGAAGTGCTGGGGGGAAGAGAATCGGGGGACACCCAAAGAGCTTCTGGGTACACAACACACAGGGGAGTGCCGGCGTAAGATTACTGAGGGACACCTGGAGCACATCCGGGTGGATATAAAAGGAGCCGCCTCCTTCCATTCAAGGGCTGGAGTCGGGTGGAAGAAGACAGAGCTCAGAGGAGAGGAGTAGAGGCGGACCAGAGACAGTGAAAGGCATTGTGAGAAGGCCTGGACTTGAGGGGTGATTGGTGCTGCAGCACTGGGTTTGTGCACTTCTATACATGTAAATAATTGTAAAATAAACGTGTGTGCTGAAAACATCATGTCTACCTGTCTGTGTCCGGGCTGTTCCCCATAACACTTATCCTTTTATTAAAGTGGATAATGTTAGTCTTCAAAGCAAAGACTTTTCCCTTCATTAAATCATGTTCAGCAAGTTGTTTACTCACACATTTTTACATTAAGGTTCACTTTAGGAATCACGTATCAAACTTTTTTGGGTCTTCCAACTCTTTCTGAAATTATGGTGCTCAATATAAAACTTGAAGACACTTGTGCAACGCACATAGCAAGCTGACTGAACCACAGCATGTGAGCACAGCAGAGATGGCATGTCATCAACATCCAGCCTAACTTCATATGTTGAGTCTCAGCTTACACATTAGGTTCCAATCCATTCTGCAGGCCTTTGTGGGGTGTACTTGGAATGTCTATGAAGATGTTTGGGTGTTAGCACTAGAGGTGCATGTTTGAAAAACATTCCAGACTCTGTCTTTGTAAAACTTGAGCTTCCTTGTGTTTTGTAAGCCAAAAAAAGGGTTTTAAAAGACTTTCTTCATATACTGTAACCGAATTTTTGTAAAGCTGTTATTCATATTTCAGGTATAAATGGATCACATGTTATGCTTAGGAAGAGAATGCATTGGAAGCCAAGAACTTGTCTTTCACAGCAAACTCAAAACTTTAGTTTGTTCTGGAGACGGTGCTTCCTGACTAATATCTTCTTCTAACTCAATGGATATTACTAACTCAGAAACACACCAAAATACTCTTTAAAGGAGACCGTGAAAGGCAAGAAACTTTAACATTACAGAAAAAAATCTCACCTAGCTAATTCTTCAAGGCTTGATTAACTTGAAACATACACAATGGCATGGAAACATGGGACATATCACCGTCATTGTCATCAGAACAAGAGTGTCTGGAAGAGCAGGAATGTGATCAATTTTCTTGTCTGTGGCTGAGTTTTATGGTTATTCAGCTGTGACTAGCTTGCTTGGTTACATGAACAGACATCCAAAGGCTTGATTGACTTCCGAATAACAGCACTCAGATGTTGAACCATGAAAGTACCAGAAGTAACAGAAGCACCAGTTACTCCCTTTTATTGATTTTATTCAAGAATTATTTAAATCATTTACCCAAACAATGATACAATTCCTTTCTTATCGCTCTTTCTCCTGTATCCAAAATGTCTGCCAAATTCTTTGCCTTCCGCTCTAGAACCTCATTTTCTAATTTGGCCTTGCATATTTACATTTCAAAAGCCATTGTTTTGCAGCGCATATTGGTGTCTCATGTTCCCAGCACATGCTATACACTTTTATGTTAATGCTGGGTATATCTACAGTATGTGTGAAATATGGAAATATAACAAGAAACTAATACTGTATGTTTGTGTATTCTTTTAACAAATAAAATACAATGACATTGCGGGGGGCTGGCACCCTACCCGGGGTTTGTTTCCTGCCTTGCACCCTGTGTTGGCTGGGATTGGCTCCAGCAGACCCACGTGACCCTGTAGTTAGGATATAGCGGGTTGGAGAATGGATGGATGGATGGACAATGACATGCTAATCAGAAAGTAATTAGAACAGTAGGATGGAAGGAATCAAAACTTAGATGTATGAGAAGATCAAGAGTTAGTCTTGAAGGATAATAGAGCATCTGTCCTTTCAGCTGAAAATTTAGAGTAAGGATGTAGTCACACAAGCAGCATGGTGCTACAGCAGTTAGTGTTTCTGCCTCAAAACTCTTCTGACCAGCTGATGAAAAACAAAATCTGTTTCATCGAACAAAGAAGCTTGACTTCAGGGTTGATAGAGAATCATCTGAGTGGCTACATGAACAAGCCACCTAAATCCTTGATCACCTACACACAAGGCAGGCAGTTATTTAAAGTTTTATATCTTAAGTCGATTTAATATCTTTCTCGTAGCCTCCCCAATAAATATGTTATACTTAAAATTGTATTAAAAATTGAATGTAGTATTAATGATACGTTTGCAGGTTTTGAATGCAGCAAGAGATTGGACCTGACACCCATTGAAGGAGGCCAGGTAAAAAGACACTGTATATTCCAAAAAATGCTTTTGCCTTCATGGAAAAAGACATTTCTGCATATTAAGGTTTACAGGATGGTGGAGTAAAGGGTTTTTAGAGATTATTAGCAAAAAAAATAAAGCTCTACGCTAACAGAGGGAACATTTACTAAGAAAGTACATTGATCAGCAACATTTGCTGAGATGTATATGATAGGTTATCTTTTTTTTATCTCAAAACATTTTTTTTTTTACTAAAATGAGCTATTGTATAGTATACTAAAAAGATTGTATTGCTAGGTTTGCAACATCCCCCCAAGAGGAACAGAAGAAACACTTGCCTCAGGGCAGGAAAACACAGAAATTATGGCAATCTGCTGCCAGGCAAGATGCAGATGCCCTTAGCAGTATGTGGAGCTTTGGAAGTGGATTCACTGGAGACAGGTTGGGCAGCGTTAGGTTGAAGAAATAGGAAAAAATGCTTGGTTGGGGGGGGCTATGTTTGGCAGTTATAATTCTAGCACAAGGTTGAAGACCTTATGTTTATCCCATAGCTTTTAGCACTTTGATGAACTCTTCGATACGGACTACTGCAGCCTAGGGAATATTTTTGACATGAACCGGAAAGGTCTTACTTACATTCATGTATGAGGACAGCACAGACCTGTAGGGGCCATTCTACTGGATGACAGAATTGAATTGAATGCAAAATTGAGTGTTTGTGGGTGCAGCTTTGGCCAGCAAGACGGAAATACATCTCTTGAACGGTGTATAAATGAGTTATGGTGAGGTGTGCCTAATAATGTTTAGGAAAAGATTTACTAGCAAAATGAAGGCAAAACAGAAAAGAAACAAATGAGATAAGACAGACATGTGGAGAATATGCTTGAAAAGTGCAGTTGCTTTCAGCAAGTGAGGTAGGTCATTAAATGATCATCAGCCAGGGAAGTACTGTATACTTGAAGTAAGTGAAAGTTGACTGCATACTAGAAAAATCAAGAGTGATATTTTTTTTAGTTTTGCCTTTTTTAAAGTGGAAATTTTCATGTTGTGTAAATATTCTTAGATATTTCTAAGACAGATAAATAGATACATACATACATAGTGTGGCATGCGGCTGGGGGGTGGTACCCAGCCAGGATGCCCAGGAGGGCTTGTGCCTCCTCCAGACAACGAGGGGGCGACCACCTTGGTTGTGTTGGGAGCCACAGGTAGAGGGCTTGGAATCCCAACCCTGTAGGGGCCTGTGGTCACCGCCAGGGGGTGCCCCAATGCCTTGGAAGCCCTGGACCTCAGCACTTGTGCCACACCAGGAAGAGGATCAGAGACACCAGGAGGGCTTCTGGCTACTCAGCTGGTGCTTCCGCCACACGAGGGTGTGTCAGCGGAGGCTCCTCAGGAAGCACCTGGAGCCCATCCAGGGGTGCATAAAAGGGGCCGCCTCCCTCCATTCGATGGCGAGAGTCGGATGGAAGTGGATGGAGCTCGGAGGAGAGGAGTGGAGGCGGTCTGAAGACGGAAAAGGCATTGTGTTGGCCAGGACTTGAAGGGGTGATTGGTGCTGAGGCACTGGGTTCGTGCACTCATTTGTATTATAGAACTGTAAATAAACGTGTGTGTGGTGAAACCAACATGTCTACCTGTCTGTGTCCGGGCTGTACCCCACAATAGATAGATAGACAAACACAGAGCAAGTTAAATTTGACATTGCATGGCTTCTACAATTTTAATCACCAAATAGGAGCTGTGAGTTTGTAAAGAGCATGTGCTTGAGTGCACGTACCTTTAAAATAAAAAAGATAATTTAAGGAATAGGCAATGCTGTTATTAGCTACATATTACACACACACATATTCATATATTTAATTTGCACATAGTTTATATGCAGAATAAAGTATATATACAACATTTTTAGATATGTTAATTAAAAATAGATCATTTTTATCAGTACAGTAAATCCTAACCTGTTTTAACACCTTGTTGGAGGAAGATGAACTAAGTAAGCTTGTGAAGCCATTCATCAATTCTCTACCCTTATTTTAAAATCAAGATGCCATAAATGAGTCTTTTGTATGTGTATTGTGATATCCAGGGGGCGTAGCTTCATACAATTGACAAAATAACAGTCACGGGATCAATACAATAATTTGCATTCTTTCCAGGACCTTTGCATGCCCTTCTAGAATCACCACAATAATACGAATCAAAGTACTTCTCTTCCTCAAAGCAAGCGTTGTCCTTATCCTCTCAGCTCCAACTCTTTGATGCATTGAGGTGGTTCCCTTTGATCTTGAACCCTAAAGTGCTTCAACAATTGAAATGTTTTTTCAATGGGAGCCCTACAGGCTCATTCCTCTGGACTCCAACATCCAGGCAACCTTGCAGGTGTCTGACTTGGGAGCGAGTTAGAGGAGCACTGCCACCTGTTGTGCCGGGGGAGGAATTGTCCATAAAAAGCCATTTCTCCCAGTCCTTCCATTACTTATCCCTGATACCAATTGTGGATCTGCTCAGCCAGTGCTCCTTCCATTATATCAACCTGGCCAGGTAAGGAATACAAGACAACAAAAAACTTTCCAAAATAACTGTCCACAATGTATATTATGAAGCATCTTCAAAAAAAGTCTGCACTTTATTTTGGAAAATGTAGTATTTTTATTAAAGATATTTCAACTTCTTGACTTTCCAGTGTAGCCTCACGGTATACTTATACAAGTGGTCAATAAATTTCTAAGTGCTTTCAGAAAACCAGTTATATTCTACATGGCTTCTTGCATGTCATCATCACCTGCAAATAAACAGCCTCTAGTAGTTGGATTACAGTTTCGTCTTTTGGTACTCATTAGTCAATGAGAATGATGCCCCTGGCGTCTTTCTGCTTGCTATTATTGGTTGACAGTGAAGGCTGTCCTGAGCATTCTACATCTATAACACTTGTCCAGGGTTTTTGAACATCTCAACATCTCTGTTTACTTGTATTGGTGATTTAAAGTAGTAAATAAAACATCCACTGATAAATATGGCATTAACACTACTCTGTTCTTCTCTGGTTCAAACTTAGAGGTGTGCAGCCTTGCTCATGATTTGATGGAAACTCCCACACAGACAGTATGGTCATCAGCATCATGGTACTGAGCTACCAGACTATGAGTTACTATGTTATAAAAATGGTTTGGAAGCTAAAATGTCTGTAACCTTTTGAAAATCACTTTCAGATAATAGCTACTCTAGCTGCAGGTTTGATAGCTGCTATGTAAAATAATGACCTTGTGAACAACGACATGACAAATTTGACAAGTCCTGTCATCTGCTCTGAGGTGCCACATGGCACATGATAGTGAGGTAATTACAGAGGAGGGTAAGATCTTACTCCTGAAATGGACACTTTTGAAATTTTACTATTAAAATGGCTTAAATCTTTATAATAGCTTTCATTGATTTTATTAGTACACCTTTTGAAACCTTTACAAAAGATGGATAGTTCCAGCTTTAGTTTGGATATTGAAAATAGTTATACAATGACTGTTGTGGAGACTGGCCCAGACACAGGCAGGCGGACACGTTCATGTCACCCACAAACACGTTTATTTACAATATTTACAGTCTTAAAGTGCACCACAAAACCCCCAAAGTCCCCAGTCCTGGCCACACAATGCCTTTCTCTTCAGACCACCTCCTTCTCTCTTCTCCAGCTCAGTCCACTCCACTCCCGACTCCAGCCCTGAATGAAGGGAGGCGGCCCCTTTTATTATCATCCGGATGTGCTCCAGGTGGGTTCCGGCAATTACCCGCCGACATGCCCCAGTGTGGCAGAAGTGCCGGCTGCATCCCCAGAAGCACTCCGGGTGCCCCTGCTCTTCTTCCCCCCAGCACTTCCTGGTGTGGGGGAAGTGCTGAGGTCCAGGGCTCCAAAGGCATGGGGCGCCCCCTGGCGGTGACCACGGGCCACTACAGGGTGGAGCTTCAAAGCTCTGTACCCGTGGCCACCAAAGCAACCAGGGTGGCGGCCCCCACGTGAGCCAAGGCGGGCGCATGCCCTCTTCCGGTCCTTCATGGCGTCCCGGCCAGGTCGTCGCCCCGGCACCTCTGACACTGTATAAACATACACAACATGCAGAAAACTGTTATATAATGTTTTTTTAATAATGTATTAATAAAAATTTTGGTAACACTTTAGTTTTAGGTATTGCAAAAATACATCTATTATTCATTTACTGTTATGCCTTGAGACCTTTTGTTTGGGTCTTCATAACACTTACAAAGCATCAGTAATATGTTTATTCACTTCTGCAATAAGACCTATCAAGAAAACTTCACTTTGGAGTGGTCTGGAGATGGCTTAACTGAGACATATTTCTCTTGACATTACTGTACCTATTTAGCATCCATCCATCCATTATCCAACCTGCTATATCTTAACTACAGGGCGCAAGGCAGGAAACAAACCCTGGGCAGGATGCGCACACACACACACACACACACACTAGGGACAATTTAGAATCGCCAAGGCACCTAACCTACCTAACCTATATGTCTTTGGACTTTGGGAAGAAACCGGAATACCCGGAGGAAACCCATGCGGACACGGGGAGAACATGCAAACTCCACGCAGGGAGGACCCGGGAAGCGAACCTGGGTCTCCTAACTGCGAGGTGGCAGCGCTACCCACTGCGCCACTGTGCCACCCCCCCTATTTAGTATAAGACCTGTAAATCCTTCATATTAACAAGTCATTTTCCCATCACTGGACAGAGATGAATTAATGATCAACTGAGGTATTGCAAGTGCTATGAAGACCAGAAGAAACCTTTGCTAAGATCTTGTTACATGAGAGTAAATTAATTTTTGCAGTACCTAAACTAAAGTGTTACCGAAATTATAGAGTTTTGTATATTAGAGTTATCATTTAGTGCAATTTATAACAATTTGTTTATACATGAGCCAATAATCAATTAAGTATTATGTTTATTAGTGACTTATTAATGAAAGTTACTACATTTATACGTTAAAAGACATCAGTTAAATATCCAAGTCTGTTTTGGATTCCAGTATAAACCAGCTATCAACTATCAATGAACTTCTTATTACATATGCTGTTAACAAAAATAAATTATTGTTAAAAATAAGATCATTGTCATTGGTCATTATTTTGTTTAATGTTAAAAGGCTTACAGTATATTATGTTTAAAAACATACCAAATTTAAATAGCTTTACTGTATAGCTTAGTTAGTGTTAAATGCTAAAATTGAGGTTTTAACTACTTTTTTTAATGGGATAGGAATATCACTAGAGTACATATAGTATATTGTTGTACTAAGATGCAATTTGCCATTTTTGGTAACAGTTACACATTTCACACTCATGAAATATAATTAATTAAAGTGAAATAGAGAGTTTTTGTACATGTATAGCACTAGTGATCCAATAGAGTGTATATACAGTATATTTACTATGAACAGTATTTGACATTTTTGTTATAGTAATTACACATTTCAAATGTGTACAGATAATTTGCTTCTGTTCTGTAGTATGCTTGAAAATGGACTCACAAGTGAATGCTTCTTCTCCCTCTTGAGAGAAAGACAGAGAAAGAAAAACACATTTGGCCCTCTCTCTGTCTTTTTGTTTTATAAAGACTTTTGAATCAATATCTCCTTCTTTCAAGCTGAATCAGTTCCATGACTTCATGAGTATGGGGTCAGAATATTAGAAGATTCATTATAAGTAGGACTATATGTGCTCCTTTACATTCAGTTCACATATACCCTGAATTGGTTCTGCAACATACAATGCAATATTTCTACTTGATAATTGTTCAGGGGTAGCTATTGCTAGTTTTAAAGAGCCTTTAAGTGACCCAACACCTTCAAAAATCCAAAGTATATTTGTATTAGTTCATCTAAATTATTTTAGAAATAAAGACAGTGAAAATACAATGGCAACTGATCTCTTTGGATGGTAAGGAGCAAGTGGGTTATGCACTAGTCAACAACTGCTATATTGATGGATTAATGCAGCTTCAAACTAAATGTGTTTTGAGTCCACTGTATATTGATTAAGTGGTGTCATTATTTTCAAAAAATGATGTCTTGATAGGAATATAATTTAAAGAAATATTGCAAAAGCACATCCAGCCTTTTAGATCTCTATCATTACAGACAAAAGCTGTGCCCTAATTGAAATGTTTCCCAGAAATTTTACATGCTGTATTTCTAAGCTGCTACAGTGAAACAGGATCTCTCTTTATTTAGACTGTATGGAAATTGAAACTCTGATAACATATGGTTGTGAGCAGCCTGCCTATTTCCCAGGGCCTGCTTTCCAGCTGGTTTCTGTGTAAAGCTGAAGTAAAAGGCATGTCACTTTTTCCCTATTTCTGCCTCTGGCAGGTGTATTTTAGGTGCTGACTGCTAAGTACCTTGTAATTAGAATGCCTCTGAGCAATCATAGTCATCTTACATCTGTAACTGAGGTAGAGGCATAGGTAATATCTTTCTCTACATTTTAACAATGTTTCCTTCCTGTACCCCAGCACAGATGCTGCCTCAAGCATCCGTGTTTGATGCATAAAATACAGACATGCAGAATCTCATTAGAAGTGCCATAGTTCTTGAAACTCCACTTTCAGTTCTCACAGTCTATGAGCATTTTTAGATGATATTTTGGAGTCCAGTTTATTTTTTTATTTGATATATTAAATTAGTATTATACCACTGCATGGGAGCAGTGTAGAAGCATAGAATCCTGGATTACAATTACAACCCAGCCACTCTGGAGTTTGCACATTTTCCTCATGTCTTTGTGGTTATAGTCCTTTCTCTCCAGAGATCGTTGATGAAAGGGACCCAAAGAGACTGCAGAGGACTGGACAGCTTATTTAAAATGCATAACCTCTTGTGTCTTGAAATAGCAGCTGATGATTAGTGATGAGCAAAGCAGGAAGGCTTTGCTTCACGGTTTTGTGAAACTAAAACTAAAATTCAATACATTGGCAATTTGACAATTACAAAACATGAAACTCTCCATAGAGTTTTTTGGAGTTTAAAATTTTTTTGAGGGTAGGGGGATAAGAAATAATTCTCTCTAGAGCTTTGTTCATACTTCTCTGTTTACCTATGTTCCTTTATGCACCCAAATAAAGTATTTAAATTATTCCACTCCACCACAATTGATTCGATTTATGTCTCTTGTAGACTGAGTGTAGTCGTTTTTTAAAAAATGTGACGTGCTGCATATTTTCCACAGGAAGACACACTAGAATGCACCACCATGTGCATTAAATGTGTTTTCTCCACAGGAAAACTTAGTAAATAGAAAGTCGCTGCTGCCAAACCCCTACCAACACGTTGCAAACACCATATCCTAGTTAAGGATATGCACACTTCAGGTGTTTTTTATTTTTAATTTTTATAAAAGATCTTTATTTAGATACTATATAACAGACAGATGCAGGCAGAATTAAAGCATGAAAATGCTTGCAAATAGGAACTGAACACTTTTCTTCTTGCACGAATGGCACAGATTTCTCTGGATTCAAAGTGCAATTTATTTTGTTTGTAAAGCAAAACATTTAGTTTCATACAAATTGTTTTGCTCATCACTATTGGTGGCTTACCCAAATTCCACTCCTAGCATGATGAACGCAAACACTGGAAACTGAACAACATGACATACATTGCCTGATCTAATAAATGCCAGTACCAGCTGATTTACAGTATCATCGATCCATCCTGTTGGCTGGTGGTGATAGTGCAATGATGTAAAATATGTTTTCATGGCAAACACTGTGTTGTTTGATATGAGTAAAATGATGTTTGAGAGCCACAGGATATCTGAATGTTGTTGTTAAACCATTCATCTCTATTCATCATCCATTTTTTTGTATTTTTTAGCAAGGCAATTCTTCATGCCATTAGGCTGTTAAAGTGCCGAAATGGTTCCAGAAGAATGACAGCAGTTCTAATGAGCATCTGTGTTAAGAAACGATACAAGTAATAGAAGATGGATATCCAACACCAGCGAATATGAAGGACATACTGGATTGTACGTTAGTCAGTATTTTGAGCACTTTGTTAAATCCATCCACCAAAACAATTCTCCCGATTATGATGGCAAATGGTAGAGCAACACCTTATTAGGTAGAGTTAAAAAAAAGGTGTTGTCTCACTGTGTGCTCTTTCTGTTTCAGTGACTGCATAAAATATAAATGACACAAACCGTGGGAAAGTGGGAGCATATGGTTTTTCCATAAATCTGGGCTATTTAACCTCTCATTACAGTCCCTTCTTCAGTCCACCTCATTAGAGAAGCAGGGTGTCTCTAAATTAACTGCTGCATGATTAATCAGCCATAGGGGACATTTCTTGAACAGACTCCCAGTTAGTGGTGTTGGCCATGCCTTTTGTAAGATATGTCTTTGTACCACTTTCTTTATCTACTCTATCGAGTTCTCGAACCTCAGCTCAGGTTGTCTGGAAGAATGAGAGTTAGGCATTCTGATTCAATGGCTTAGTACCTAATATGACTTTGATGCTGGAAGTCTTTGTCCAGGGGTGGACGCTGGAATTGGTTTTGCAATTCTCTGAACTGATAATAGAAAGTCTTCCAGGGCCAGTGATGATGGAATCTCTCTACAGTAGAATTGTCAGTTGAAGCAAGTCAAGCAGCCTTATAGCTTAGTTTCCTTCTTAAGCTCACAATTCTAGAAGAACTGACAATGCAGTTTCCTTAAGAGGTTGCTGACACAACTGATGCAGTGCTGAACTTCCTTCCTGCAATTAGAAACAATTGGCTGCTGTAGTATGGAAAGTGGTCAACACATTTAGTCATTTCACAACATATGGTGTTTGCTAAACTCCTCAGAAGTTTCCAGCACTTAAACCTTGGGATGAACCACAGTACTCAATTATTTGCTTAATAATGTATACATTGGCTTAGAATTTCCAACAAGAACTGCTGCCCTAATAACAACAATAGCGACGAATCAGACATCAGAGTATGCATATTAGATCAGACCTTTCTGGCCATGCTGCCAATTTTTTTTTCTGTTTATATTGCTGAGCAAGAAACACAAAAGGACTGTAGGTACATTTTTGCCACTTTAAGGGACTGTGATGATAGATTACTAATGTCATTGAAAAGTTGTAAAATAGTGGAAATGGCAGATATTTTAATTCAATGGTCAAATCAATTGGAATGATCATAATCCACATTCTTTATAAGAAGAGAAAACATTTTAAAATACAGCTTGCTCATGTACAGGTAGCCATGCGGCCAAACAATGTATTTTTCATTCAGGTAAATTTTAAAAATATGTGGTAAAATAATATAACCTAGGAAATGTTTTGGTAAAACAGATGTGGGCAGCTATAGGTGAGACCACATGATAAATTGGATGTTTTGGATTAAAAAAATTCTCCATGACATTTCTATATATGTAAAGGCATCGCCTACCAAGTTTAGCTGGAATGCTTGAATGACTGCGAAATTCACAAAGAGCAAACATGACCAAAAAACATCTTTTTCTGGGCTGTATACACCTAAAGTGACTGGCATACACAGGTAAACTGCACTGAAAACAGGTTACAGGAGCATTCGAATTAGCAGTAGAAATGGTTTGGATTTTTCTTAACCTTTAAATGATTTCTTGCATTGCTTCCTGGCTTTGCAAGCAGATGCTTCCTCAAACAGAGTTTCATTTCACTAGAATGCAATCAGTTTTTACTTAAAGATATTATCCTTAAGAAAAATTTAACACATCCCTTCCCAGCAGCTTGCATTATCAATCACTTTTCTTCTATTATTGTTCATTTTAGGCATAGATTAATGACACTAATTAGATGTGTTAAAGAGTGTGAGACATAGAATAAATAACTTTAGATTATAAAATCTGACATTGATGTATGGGATACGATAGTCTTCAAACTTCCATATCTATGCATTTGATTTAGTTACCCACCATAGATGCAGCCTACGTCATTCATTGTTAACAAGCTTTTAATTTTGGAGAGGCATGTTAATATTGAATAAAAGGTATCCTCCTTTAACTTGACACTTTTTTTTTTTTACTTTGTTGGTGGGTGTCATGGGGTTGCTCTCATTGAACAAACTGAACATGTTTTTGCCCTAGCAGTGTGCTCCACTACTGAGATTGTTTCCACAGCAGTGAACTGATCTTGACATGAGCAGTCTTTGAAGTATTACCTAGACACCCCCAATACCCATTTTGGTCGCCCAGGTGTTTTCAGTTGACATCATAGACATCTGACCCAATTCACCTCCACTGAAGCATCTGGAAAACATACACTCGGATCTTGTTACACAGCTACAACATTTATTCTTTACATTTGACCAAAGATGTCTTGATAGTAAGTACAGTTATTAGGTACTTTCTGATAAAACAAAGTGCCCCTTTCAAACATAACTTAGATAATGATCTAATTCAGAGGCTGACGTTTCTTAAGTGTTGACGTCTTCCAAACGAACTACAAAGTCAGTAGGTAATACCCTATCAAGAACCACTCCAACATCTCTAAGAAAACCAAATATTTATAAAATTATGATCACTGAAATTTTGAACATCAATAAGGCAATTATCTTGTCCATTTTGTGCAAAGTACCCAGTCAGGAATTTGTAAATATTACTACACTGGCCAGGCTTTTTCTATGGAGCAATTCCAAAGCAGGATAGTGAACACCAGGTATTGAAATGTCTGAGTCCAGAGTCACTTCCAGATGTAGAGATTAATCTAAATTTATTTGCCTAATACTCTTCCATGAAATTGCATGAGGTTTGGCTGCTTTCCCCCCAGTAATGTTGTTTCTAATGTACATGTCAAGTGCCTTGTTGAATTTTGAAGGTCTAATCCCTTTTATATTTGGCCTATTAATTACCAGATTCTGACATAATTTGGTACCAGTCTCTGACCTGCAGGGAGTGAGCTGGCATGATGGTGCGCTATGTTTTTTTTTCCACCCTGGACACGTAAACACTACCCTTTGAAATGGCTTGAAGAATCAAGTCAAGTCAAGTTGGGGAGCATGCACTGGTCCCCCCAGGCAGACACGTGGTTCAGTGCCGCACTCCGGAAATGACCCTCTATCTCCCGCAGCCAGGTGTTACATGGGCGACCCCTTGACCTGGTCCAGCCACTTGGGTCCCCAACAATGAGGATCTTATGAGCCGGATCACCCTTGGGAAATGCACAACATGGCCATAGTGCCGTAACTGACGCTCCCTCACAATGCAGGTAATGTGCCTCATTCGGGACTCCATGAGCAACCGCTCAATCGACACAAAGTCAAAGCAACGGTACCCAAGGATTTTCCGGAGACACAGTAACAAAGGAGTCCAGTCTTCATCTCAGGTCACTAGATAGTGTCCATGTCTCACAACCATATAGTAAGACAGGAAGCACCAGGACTCTAAAGACTTGGGCCTTTGTCCTTTTGAATAGATATTGGGAGCACCACACACCCCTTTCCAGCGACCTCATGACCCAACATGCTCCCCCAATCCGTCTACTGACTTCACAGGAAGAGTCACCAGAGACATGAATGTCATTGCCAAGGTAAGTAAAGGTCAACTCTCCCTCCGCAAACAGACACACTGCTGATGGCTGTGCCGAAGAGGTTATTAAAGGCCTGGATCTTGGCTTTTATCCAGAACACTCGCAAGCCCAGACACTCAGACTCCTCACTCAGTCTCTTTAGCTTCTTGAGCGTCCTGATCAGAGCCTCCATTGACTCCGCGAAGTTCACAGCATCGTCAGCAAGTCAAGATATGTGAATCTTTCTTCACCAATAGATTCCCCACAGCCGCTGGACCCCATGACCTTGCCCAACACCCAGTCCATAAAAGCATTGAACAGAGTAGGAGCAAGAACACACCCCTGATGAACCCCAGAATCAACCGAGAAAAACGCAGAGGTCCTGCCTACACTCTGCACAGCACTCACAGTACCAGTGTACAGGCCAGCCATGATATCCAGCAACCTCGAGGGGATCCCGCAAACCCTCAGGATGTCCCACAGGGCAGCTGAGTTGAACGCTTTGTGAAAATCGACAAAGGCTGCAAGGAAACTCTGCCGATATTCGTGTTTGCGCTCCATAAGAACCCTCAGTGCTAGGATGCGGACGATGGTAGACTTCTTAGCCATAAAACCAGACTGTTCCGGTCGCTTGAGGAATGGATCCTAAAATCCATTTTCAATGTATAGGCCCTTCCAATTTTATAACAAGCATGATGGCCTTCCTGCATATCATATATATATATATGTATGTTGCGTGCTATGTACACGTTTTGTTTAGTTTGTTTTTGTATTTATATCAACTGTTCTGAGGGGACATACAAATAAGAATTTCATTATATTATGTACACATGACAATAAATTCACCTGGACAATGCAATTCAAGGTGCTTTACTGAAAGGCAGACATGAATTCATGTCTAACAAAATACTAAGATTAATCATTTTTAATTGAGTACAATAAGATTAATTATTTTAAATGTCAAAACATTTTGTAATGATGCACATTGTACAATATTGAACATATTTCTTATGAGTGTAGCAATACAAAAAATGCTATTTTTCAAAATGTAAGCAAACTTTAGATTAACTTTTTTCATGACCTCATTTTGATTCTGTCATATTGATGCTGATTTTGTGCACAGTGCCCATAATGGAATTGACAAAATAAGTGAGATTATTTTTCTACTTTTACATGTACTATATTTATTGGTCCCTAAACACAGATTTGCTGATAGATAGATAGATAGATAGATAGATAGATAGATAGATAGATAGATAGATAGATAGATAGATAGATAGATAGATAGATAGATAGACAGTTTAAAAATGCAAGTCTTACATTTCCATTGATGAAACTCTTCCAATGTGGACCTCCTCTGTGGCTTTAAATCACTCTTTTAAACTATTTCTTTTTCTTGCAGGGGTGCATCTTTTGTTCTTTCAATCTTGCCTTTTTTCTGTACAAGTTGAGCCCATGGGAAACTGTGCACTTTAAGAACGTTTGGCATTCGGCAATATATACTTCATAAGTTAAAAATCAATGATGACAATGCATTTATGCCCTGAAGGCCCCACTTCTGCGGCTTCTTTGTTGAGAGAGAGCGTTTGGAGACCTACTTTACGTTATAGAGCTGTACACATCAAAGGCCAGTTAACACCTTTCATTCAAACACTATACAGCAATTCAAAGCAGCTCTCTGAAAGGCTAAGCCATCACACTGATCTTGGAAAGCAAGCCATTTATGTACCACATATTTTTTTTGCACTCTAGTGCAATGGATACTTTTTTTTAATGATATTGTCATCAAATCAATTTATATGTAATTCTTTGTGTTTTTCAGTCAAACAGTGTCCTCTTTTAAATTTTCATAGATTTGCCCATCAGTTAGTCTGCAACTAACTTACAAAAACATCTTGGATTAAAGTCTCCAGTTTTAAAACTCTAAATAGATATGACAAAATAAAAGCAAAGAAATGTCAATCAATATTATACAATGCAAAAAATCATTTTTTTTTTACCAAATAGATGTCAATGTGAACAATGTAAACAGCTTCTCAAGAAAACAATATTAAAAGCATTACAGATATAAAAAGAGTTGTACTATGGAGAACATTTCTTACAGTAAGTGAATCTAAATATTAGCATGTTTATGTGTGAACAAAGAAAGATTAGAAGAATAAATTACAGCAAACATTATTGTTTGCACGTTGGCGCAGTGGTAGCGCTGCTGCCTCGCAGTTAGGAGACCTGGGTTCGCTTCCCAGATCCTCCCAGCGTGGAGTTTGCATGTTCTCCCTGTCTCTGCATGGGTTTCCTCCCACAGTCCAAAGACATGCAGGTTAGCTGCATTGGCAATCCTAAATTGTCCCTGGTGTGTGTGTTTGTGGGCTGGTGCCCTGCCCGAGGTTTGTTTCCTGCCTTGTGCCCTGTGTTGGCTGGGATTGGCTCCAGCAGACCCCCGTGACCCTGTGTTAGGATATAGCAGGTTGGAAAATGACTGACTGACTGAAACACCATTGGTAAAGTTTTAAAGAGATGATGGCCTCTGTCTGTTTAAGAAAGAGGTATGAACATCAGTTGTGCCAGAATGAATCACACATGAATATGTGTGATAAACAAGTCACGAGAATATATTTAGAATATCTGCCATGCCAAAACTGAGGAGCCAGAATTAGCAGAACCAGGCTCCCCATAGGGTAAAGGTACAATAAATACATTAGAAACACAGGAGCCAGCCCCATTAGCTTAAAACAGAAAAAGTGGATCTGATAATTTAATAAAAAAATTAACTGGATGGATGGATGGAAGTATGTAAAAAATATATTAAAATAATGGACAGAATGGCGTGGCAGCAGGCAGCATTACAATTAGAAATTTTAGATTTCTGTTGTCATTTGTATGTTAGTGTCAAGAAAAGGTGTGCATCTTCTGTTTTCTCCTCAGTACAAAGACAAGATTATACGTTAAATATATATAACCTGTGTGGTACTGTGAGGACATGGGTGACATTGCTGTGTTAAAATTGGACCTCCAGTTGTCTGTTATTTGCTGTAAGTTCCTCCCTTGCTATATATAATCTTGAGTATAGCACAAAGACTTAATTCGGTTAAATGTCAAATCTAAAGTTTCCCACTGTCAAGGAGTGAGTGAGTAAGTGAATGTGCCCTGCAATGATTCAATACCTGTACTCAGTAATGGTGGTATATGTTCTGCTTCCCGCCACCTTGTTTTAGAACATGTCAGCTTGAAAAATAAATGACTCTTGTACTGTGAGATTTACAGAGGCTTGGTGTCGTGCTGCCTCACACCTAAGTAAATGCTGGGTAAAATCCCAGGCTTATTAATGCCTGTGTGGAGTTTGTACCTTCTCCGAGTAGTCAGGTATGTTGTCCCTGGATGATTGGTTTCATCTCCCATCGCAGAGAAGAACAAATTACACTGATTGTTGACTCTAAAGTGACGCAGTATAAGCACCAGTGTGCTCTGTGGTGAACTGGCATTTTATTCAAGATTGGTTCTTAATTTTTCCCCAGACTTCCCAAAACTATGCACTGGACCAAACAATAAACCGAATGTAAGAATGAGTTATTTTAATAGTTTGCCTAGTTTTTGCTAATTTAAAAGAGACTTAGTGTATATAGCTTGTGACCTGAAATAGTCATATTATAACTAAAATCTAAAAAATAAATATATAAATATCCATCCATCCATCATCCAACCCACTATATCCTAACTACAGGGTCATGGGGGTCTGCTGGAGCCAATCCCAGCCAACACAGGGCGCAAAGCAGGAAACAAACCCTGGGCAGGGTGCCAGCCCACCACAGGGAATATATAAATATAATTAATACTAATAATAAAAGTAACTATCAATGATATTCTTCTGTTTGAACCACATATAGAAGAACACCAGGTCTCAGTATCTCACTATATGGATGAGCTCACCACTCATTGAATAAGTTGTGCATTACAGAGAAAAATGCAAAAACCACAAATCTCCAATCTATTGTAGAAAGTGTTACCTAAATGATGTGCTCCTCTGATCTCAAATTTCGCAAAGATTGCAGAAGACAAGAAAAAAAAAACAATTTGGGAAAGTAAAACCTTAAATGTGTCTCAAATGACTAAAACAACACTTCTGAATGTGAGCAGAGTATTTTTGATTTGCTCCTTATATTAATATGCATTCACTTTGATACAAGAGTTTGCACTGAATCGATGAATAAATATCACATTTACGGTATATACAATAAAATGTGTAACTTTAACATTTATTTTAACCGGCTCTTGTTCTGACCTTAGTAAATTTTAAAATAATTCATTTTCGGGCCCGCTCAATCAAGTTTAGGGTTGCAGGAAGAATATTATTACACCCACAAACATTGCAGCCAAATTCATTGCTCATATTTTACTAGTCAATAATATTTTTATATAATTTCAACCCTTTAATATCAGAATTGAAGTCATAAAAACAGACACACATCTGATGGTTATTTAAATGTTGTGCCCATTATTTGTAGTTTTGCAGTTTAAATAAAATTTACCTTTTTTTGCCATTTATTTATTTATTTATCTTTTTTTTTTAGATAACTGTCCAGAATATCTTAAACCAGCATCAATATCATGATAACAATAATACCAAGTGAGCCAATGACTGTACCCTAAAAGAGACCTTTAACATCATGCTCAAGGACTATGCTATGCCATTAATAAACTACCCTGATATGCTAAATATCAATATGTGAATGTGACAAGATTAACACACCAGTCTAAATTAAATACAGTAGATAGCCTTACATAGATGCCACATCATTACATATTATTAACCACTACGGGGCATTGCAGAATCCCAAACCCCAGATACCTTATTAACTTCCGGCGCCGCATCCGAGTGGCAGCCTTTCCAGCAGCTCCGTATATGACTTTATCTTTTTACCTTTTTATCTCTATTTTTCTCTATTTCACTGTTTCAGTGATCACTTCTACCACTTTCTTTTATGTGGAATTGCACCCCGGACACTTTTTACTATTTTACTATTTGACATGGATTTTTACACTCCGAGAATCGCCTATTCAAGTATTCAGCTTAAAGCACTGAGAAGAAATGCTTATGCCTGTGTGGTTCCTTATTTACCTGACGAGGTAAGAAGACGATATCGGGGCAGCCGAGCCGGTGCAAAGATAAAAGATAAGATTAAATCGAGACAACTTGAGAGAAAATGGCGTTGTAAACCGTCTGTGCCCTTTGTGATCCTGGGAAATGTAAACTCACTGCCAAATAAGATCGACGAACTGGCTGTGCTGGTGAAAAATGTTTGTGAATTTCCCCTTGGGATTAATAAAGTATCTATCTATCTATCTATCTATCTATCTATCTATCTATCTATCTATCTATCTATCTATCTATCTACAACCTCACAGACACAAGCCCCAGGTACAAATACAGTACAAAGTTTATTATAATGAAATAGCTTACAAGAGGATTCTTTCTAATAATAAAGCCAAGCATAACTCCTTTCACCTTATTCCTTTCTTATTCCATTCCTATTCTCCTCCAGGTGAGCATTTTCCGTCTTCCACTCGATTCCTACTTGCCTGGATGAGGCAGAGCAGCTCCTTTTATCTGAGACTTGGAGTACTTCCAATGGCAGAGCATAGTCCCGTTGGAAGCACTTCTGGGTCACGTGGAAAACGCACAAAGTAGAGATCATGGATCCCAGCAGTACACCCTGGTGGCAAATACAGAATTCAACAAGGCTGCCCCAGCATGACTTGTACTGGTAGCACTGCCCAGGGATGCTGCTACCTAGCGTGTCAGGGGAGCATGCCACCCTAACAGGTTGTCTTCCCTTTTTCTCCTATCACACTGGCCTCCTAGGAGGGTAATGTTTCTGTGTTCAACCTAGCCGGGATGCCAGTGTACCCACTTCCATACTCTAATCTTCTGCCAGATACCTGGCTAAGGTAGGGAGCATCCTAACATTCTCCTTGCCTATTAGTCACCAGGGCCTCCCAGCTAGGAAAGGAAAGGAAGTCCAAGATATAAAGATATAAAGAACAAGGGTCAATCTCACACTCCATGGGTACAGTAAAAAAAAAGTCAAGATTGTATCTGCTATTTCTGACTGGTATACAAAATATGTCATTGGAAAAGCAAAAAACACAAAATGCAAGACAACGATAAAAAAAAAAACAGAAGTATTTTATGGAAAAGCGATTCGGGTCTGTCTAAAATAATTACAATGATTTCTCTATATTAGTAAGAGATTTAAAAAAAGAAGCAACCACAAGAATGTCATCTTCAAAAATGTATGCAGTGTACAATTAATTTCTGTACTCATTTTTTTTAATCTATCCACAATAAACTAGTAACAGAATGATCTGTTTTTACACCTGCTGAATCTAATTTAAGCTTTTGGAGCAAATGTGGCTGCGCACTGTGAAGGAAACCCTGGCATCAGCAAGCCCAAACCCCAACATGAACACACAAGCACAGTCCCGGGTTCAAATAAAGGTTGGTTTATTAATCCACACTCCTTTACAAGTTAAAAAAGCACAAAATACAGGATTTTTCTCTCCTTACTCTAATTTCTCGCACCACCACACTGCCCTCCTCCAGTCAAATGTTGCCTCTCTACCTCCCAGCTCCGACTCACGTGGATGAGGGAGTGTGGTCTCTTTTATTACAGACCCGGGAGTACTTCTGGTGCCAGGGCGATACTTTTGGGTCACACCGAAGTCCCTTACTGTATACCTCCCTGAAGCGCCCTCTTGTGATGTACCATGACCCCAGCAGGGCTGCCCTGCCAGACTACATTTCCCAGCATGCCCTGCTGACTTCCTATTGGGCGCTGATAACCAGGGCTGCTGCCATCTGAGGGAATAAAAAAAACCCAGTGATATCTTGTCTTTTTAATAAAATGTCCTTCCTTCCAGATCTGCTCCCTCTCCTGGCCGGGATGCTCGTCCAGCCCATGTGGCATCTACACACACATAAAAATTATACACTGTTGTTCTCATTTTACTGGTCAACATAATTTTTACATAATTATTTTATGCGATTTTACCCGGAGCAAAGTGAAGAAGTCAAAATATCTCAGTATTAAAGGATTACTCCGCTTTAGGGTTATTTGTATTTGTGCAGGCTAAACTGAGAGCTTCCTGTTTTTCGTTTTCTTATTCTGGCCTCTATATTTTCTTAACATATCCTTAACAGTCTAACTTTCATGTTTCCCTCTCATAATTTATAAATAAGTCAGAATTTGAAAAAACAGATTAGTATAGGCCAGGAGGGTAGCAATAACAATGAATGTTCCAAAAATAAATGATGATATTGATATCCTAAACATGCATTTGAAGGTATGCTCCATTGACAGTGATTTGTTATATATATTATTGAGAGTGAACTCCACTGACCTACCATTTATTATACAGATGGGCTGAATGTCCCTAATAGACCTGCTGTTTAAGTTTCCTATATTAAAATGCATAAATTCATAATGTAAATAGTAGCATGTTTGCTTTCTGCTCCAATTTAATTAAAATATAAAACAAAAAGGGAAATCATTAGACAAAAAAATAACATTTCATTCAATATACACCATTATCAATTATTTACTAATGCGATTAAAAACGACCAATGCTTTTATGAGGCAGATTACTTTGTTTTCTTCAGACATTGTCACGAGTAAGCTTAAATGCAGTCACGGCACTTCATGTTAACATTGATAGCATGTTTTATTTCGGTTTTAATTTGATAATACAAGTATCCTTTAAAACAGAGTTTGCAAGTCACAAATAAGAATAATTAAACGATTACAGGACTATCTAACTGTATACATGGTTTTAGTTAAATGAAGTTGTCATCGCACAGTGTTTTGCACCTAGAAATTATATCCACTTTTATGTTGTCTTTAAATATGTATAATAAAAATCAGAACTACATTGTTATGTTTCAATTAAACTAGAGAAAGTACTGATGTTAGTGGCTTAACATACTGCATATGTAACCTAGGAATATGAGACTGCTGCCCAGTTTTCCTGCTTTGACAGCTACTGAATTACAATGCACATTTTCTCATCCAAAGGTCTGAACTGTCTGCTTTTTAATGAGAGGTGCTGATGTGAAATGACCCCTGCTTTCCTAAACACACAGTGATCTAATTTTGTCCAGTGTACCAATTACAGGCCTCTGTGGAGCACTTTGCTATGAAACAATCAAGTCACAATAGGATTAGGACCTGTCGCTGTGAGGCCACTAGGGAAGATAAATTCAGCCATAACGGCAGGTTTATTTCTTTAAATTGTATGTAAACAACACTGTGAGCCACCATACTCACCTAATCATAAGATCAAAGGCTGAGAGCAGTGGGCTTTATGGAAATTGAATGAGATTTTTTGTTTTTTACCGGAATTCTTAACTTAGCTTTCAATGTTCATCAAAGCCTTAAACTCCGGTTATGTAATATAATATTATGTGTTTATTTTATATCATTTAAATATATCAATGTATGCCAGTATGAAAAAGAGACACCAACATATAACTGTTATCAAGGGAATTCAAGCAGCGTGACTACGCTATTCAAAATGTTCCATGGGTAAATAAATCAAAGGCATATAACGCAAAGTACATGTTTTAAAAACAATGTGCAGTATAAAAAATGCTCTTGTTATAGCTTTGTTCGAGTATAAAAAATCCCTGCTATGTTTCTAGTAATCTTTGCATTTAGTTTAATTTAGATTTTTTAAATTGTTTTTTGCCCCACTGTTTGGTTGACCTAAAACAAATTGTATAATGTAGATGAATGCATGTTTGCCGTGTAAATGCACTAAAAGCACATTTGTACACTCCACACTCTGTGATTGAATAAGCAGTGCAGGTTCTCACAGGAAACTGTTGGGGCACCAAACCGGTTGTCCGCGTTTATTTCAGTCAAAAAACAAAACAAAAGGGCCGCTCTGCACAACCCTAAAAAAACAAAACGAAAAGAATTGAGGCGAAAAAAGCTGTCTTGCTGTGACAACGTCTTCAACTGGGTTTTAGTGAGCTCTTCTCTATGATGCAGTCAGCTCAGAACTGATCACCTTTAAAGGCTTTAAAAGTGGGACACCAGACAGAGTGGAGTCAGTTGTTCTCATTGGGCATCTTTTTAGTGTCGTGGAGCAAAGAAAAGAGAAGAAGGTTAGCATGAGTGCCCCTCCTCGAAACCGGGGTGGTAGTACCTTCTTCAGATAAGTAGGAAGGGTGATCCACACGCATGCATGACACCTAATAAAGCTCCCTTTGTGGATATGACTCCTCTTGAATAAGCAATTCTGAATTCATTGATAGATATTCATGATCACTCATGAAAGCAAGACTGTTCAGCTCATTTATGAAAAAAATTTATCAAATGTTCTTCAAATACTACCAATGGTCTTATAGTTCGGAATATAGTTTTAAAAGTTGGCTGATGCATTTATCCAATTCGACTTACAACATCTGACATATAATTGATTTGTTTCTTTTGTTTTTCCAAAATGAGCACAGGCTGGTGAAGAATCTTGCTCATGTTCACACAAAGTCAGTAGCGGGATTTAAAAGCCCAGCTTCAAGATTTAAAACCCTAGGCATAAAGCCTTAACCACTACACCAGAATGCCTCTCTAATTTTAAAATTATAATTATACTAATAATAATTATATACTAGTAACAGCATTCATAGTTTCCATACTCTTTCTCTGTATGTTTAGTGGCCCACTTCTTCTCTTCTTTCGTCGGAATCTTTTTGTGTTGCAATTACTTAGTACGTTTTCCTTAATTTTTCACTTAAGCTGGCATTTAAGTCTTCAATCAGCCTCAAGAATG
The DNA here is from genome assembly GCF_016835505.1 of Polypterus senegalus. Classification (NCBI taxonomy): domain Eukaryota; kingdom Metazoa; phylum Chordata; class Cladistia; order Polypteriformes; family Polypteridae; genus Polypterus; species Polypterus senegalus. The sequence goes on from NC_053155.1 coordinate 239,014,620, forward strand.
ATTTAAGATATGAAGAGGTAGGGGAAGTGATGGCGAAGGTGGTAGGGAATGAGAACGGCACTCACGGCCGCCCTGCTGGCCACTGCCGAGAGTTGATTCTACAATAAAATAAAATAAAAATAAAAATAGGAATAACCTTGGAGGTCAATCATCACACCAAACGTGGATAGTAGTGTAAGTGTACCAAATTTCAGGTCAATAGTTTATTACAGTTTGCGAGCTACAGATAGTTTAAAATCCTGGACAGACAAACATACAGCCACTGTAGCGTATTATATACGAAGATAATATAATTATCCAACCTGCTATATCCTAACCACAGGGTCAAGGGGTCTGCTGGATCTCAGCCAACACAGGGCGCAAGGTAGGAAATAAACCCTAGGCTGGGCGCCAGCCCACCACAGGGCACACACACACCCCAAGCACACACCCCAAGCACACACTAGGGTCAATTTAGGATTGCCAATGCATCTAACCTGCATGTCTTTGGACTGTGAAAGGAAGCCGGAGGACCCTAAGGAAACCCACTCAAACACGGGGAGAACATGCAAACTCCACGCAGGGAGGACCTGGGAAGCGAACCCGGGTCTCCTAACTGCAAGACAGCAGTGGGTATTTATATATATATATATATATATATATATATATATATATATATATATATATATATATATATATATATATATATATGTAACTCAGAAAATGGAAAAAAAAGTTTACATCCTGAACTGTGCACAAAATTCTCAGTAATGAAAAGCTGGACACCTCCACTCCCGGCATGTAGCATTTTGTCATCTTCAATAACACAGATCATGCATTACATCTGAGATTTCCAGATTTGTGGACGGACATTTTAGTGATGCATACACAATCCATAATGTGTAAAGTTCTAAGTGAATTTTACCTCTGAACGTATTGTTACAGCTCTCAGTCTGTAATTAGTAAACAGAACTACACAAAAATATTCAAAAATTGAATTTAATGGAATTGAATAAAAAATGCTACCACAACACACATTTGTTATAACTTGGTTGATTCCATGCATTTTCTTTTTTCTTCCCTTTGGAGGTTTTTGTAAATTGAATTCATATATTCAATTAGTATATTGATATGGATTGTTACATAACATAGCACCTAAAATATTTCACATCTTGGCCTGGCACCAATTTTGCTTTCCTAAGGTTTTTTTGGACATGTAAATTTTTGTTAGCGTTTGTGCTTGGGTGTTATTCCTGTAGCTACCACATGACAGCTAGGAGTTGCAGCATGTGACATCACCGTCACAATGGTATAAAAGATAGTGTCATGCACTTTACGGTTGTTTGAGATTCTGGATACAAACAACAAAAACCTTTTCAAGTGGTAGTGTCCAGCCAGCATTTTAACCCTTGTTAATGTTTTTTGTCTTTGTATTTATTTACTTTTTTGTCTAAAATATGTTTTGCTGGTGAATTGGTTTTTTTTTTGCTTCCTTGTCATTTGCATTTTACTGTGTTTCAATTAGTATAATTTTGTTACAATATTTAATTATCTGTTTTTCTGTCTTGTCTTCTATGCTTCTTGTGTTGTAGTGTTGATAATGCCGTTGGGGATCATCCTCACTACTATTTAAGGATCTAACAGACATAAGGTGGATACTGGGGCATTAGTACTAACCATCTTTCTTTGGATATTCTTGGGATATTGTAAATGATTTCTCTTTATGATATTCCGATTATAAACCTGGGCTTGTTAAACATAAGAATTGCACGCACTCTGTATGATTGCTGTTGCTTGCCTTTAAGGCATCCCTTTTTCAGTTGATTTTTGCTTTTGTTTTTGTTCACTAGGCCTAACTATAAACCTGATTCTTGAGTTGGAAGGTAAGGCCTCATTATTAGCTCTAGTGGCAGTTAGTGTATGATCAGATTGAAGAATTGGAATCTCTTGTTTTTGAATTTTCGGTTTGGGTGTTGGGCTAAGTATTTTGTTATCTTTTGATTTTGGCAATGACTCTTGCTATTACTTTCGACTCAGATCTTTGTCCTCTCCATCTCCCAGTCCAATCCTATTATTTTTTTTGCCAATTCTTCAGCTCAGCACAGCAGAACCACTTTAAAGTGCAAGTACATTTATTAACTGTACCACATGAAAAGCTTCAGGACAAGATTAGGATATTCCACTAACTGGACTAAGAAAGTCACCAGGGCCACAGAAAATGTTGGTAGGGAAGGGTGATTTCCAGCATCTTGCCTTGTGAAACTCTCGCTAAGGGTCACTGAACTCATTATATACTATCAGTCCCTTAGAGCACTTTACTAAAGTACTAAATGAGAGAAACAAGATGCAGATTTACTTCTTTGAGGATATTAAATTATTTACAGAGCTCCATAAAGAATGTACACCTTTTACATTTGAGAAAGGAAAATCAACAGTGGAGTATCTTTAGTATCAGGAGCTAGGAATCATTAAACAGTGTACTGTAGTGGCATGGTTGGACCAGAAAACACTGTGGACACATTTTTGGGCCTTTACTAAATACCCATACAATATTATAAATGTTCGAGACCTTTTGCACTAGCAGGGCCTTCCCATTGCTTTACATACTCTTGGTCATCAAATACAGGTATCTGCAACTGCAGTGGTGCCAAGAACATGCATTTTGTTTTTGAATAATTGGCAGTTCAATTTATGCCACCATAATGGACAGATCTGTATGTGGAGGCACCACAGTAAAAGGCTTCTGGAGGCCATGCCATATGGGCTCACCACAATGTATTATAGCATAGGAGGTCATTTGGTTCCACTTCCATTTTTTACCTCATATGAATTGCGGGTACCTTGACCATCCAGCAGTACATCACAGAGATGATGGACACAGAAGTGGTACTCTATTTGCAGAGGTCCCCATGAAATATTCAACAGTTTCTGGAGGACCACCATATGCCCTTTCTTCCCTGACTCGCATGTTTACCTGATTTGTCCTACATTGAACATATCTGTGGCATAATAGGATGACAAATGGGAAGCCAGAGACCACCAGCAGTTATTACAGAAGAATTGTTGGCATGTATAGAGGATAACTGACATTCCATTCCACAAATACACATACAACATCTCGTATTGTCCATTGTAGTCTTTCTACAGTGCAAGTGGATATTTCTGCCTATGATAAATATACTAAATACTAGTTATTTTACTTGGTGGTGGGTGATGTGGTTCCCCATGGTCTATGTAAAGCACTTTCAGCATCTAAAAAAGCGGTGTACAAGTGTAACTATCTATTTGTCTATCTAATATGTCTTTTTTACTGTTGCAATTTTAATAGTCAGTCATGTATAAGACAGTTTGCCTGATGGCACAATCCTTGCCCATCTAATAATTATGACTTCAGTGTTTGTTCTCCGATCTCTGTCAATTGTGAAATAAAAACAAAACAATCAATGGCATGCTATTTTTTCATTAGAAAGACATTCATGTTGGTCAGACAATGATAATATATAGGATATACAGTATGTAATATATATAGATATTTTCATATTATGCTTTACAAAAACATGCAATACCTGTCCACCTTCATAGTCACCTGATTGGTTGTTTTTCTGGTAAACTGAATTGTTTCCAACCTCTTTCTTGGGGAATTGCTCTTTGGAGAATTGCTATATTTGCAAGCATTTTTAGAAATGCTTTTGGTAACTTTGGCTATTAATGGCAAACAATAGCAGTTAGTATGAAGAATAGACAATGGTTTATTTGATGTCAACATGTGCATAATTAATCCTTTCTCTCCAGCTAAGTGAAAAGAAAAGACAGAAAATATTTTTTCCCCACTAGTTGCTAGGGCATTGTCCTAGTTACCCTGTTCTCTGACAATTTTAATGACAAGGCCACTTTGGCTAGACACCACAAACTGAAACCTAAGAAGACCTTATTTACAAAAAATAGGAGAAAGCTGGTCACACAAGGAGAACATTTGGATAATTTTGATAAGAACGGACAACTAGGACAAAGGTTGTCAATCCTATTAAACGAAATTCTCCAAAATAATTTGAATTTGAATTTTGAAGGTGCCCAAAGTACATGAACTTGAATTTTATTGCGAGGGAATGTAGCTGCTGGGAATTTCTGTTATTACTACATCCATGCACATACCTAAGCACAATTAACGCAAAATGCAATACATGAACAACTAGGATCCACCATACCAATTTTCAATTAACTTGACAATTCTTACCAATTCAATGATGTTATATCTTAATTTTTGTTTGCTTAAACTGAAAACTTTCAGGTCCTTCAAGCTTATACTGTATCTCAGAATCCTTCAGTCACTCTAGCTGCTCTGCTCTAATGTAACACTATAATGAGTTTTTGTAACATGTGGACCAAATTTGCACACTCTACTCCAGAAGATTTAGACTTCACAAGTCATGCTCTGTAGCCTAACATTCTATTAGCCTTCATCTGAACACAGTCTGGATGTAGATGGTTAAAGGGTAACTATATATCTATAAGTCCTTTTCATAAGGTATACTTTTAAGATTTAAACCTCCCACTGTTTATTCATATCTAACTTTTTTGCTTCCTATTTGAAACCCTTTGCATTTACTTATCTTAAATATAAACTGACACAAATTTGCCCAAGTGTGTATTCTGTCCAGGTCTATCACAAACTGTTTGGCTGATTTTAGGTTCTTCCATACCATCTAGTTTGATATCATCTTGATAGATAGATAGATAGATAGATAGATAGATAGATAGATAGATAGATAGATAGATAGATAGATAGATAGATAGATAGATAGATAGATAGATAGATAGATAGATAGATAGATAAAATATATGTATATTGTGAAATAAATAGCCCCAGCACACAGAAAAAGGTTTGGGCCAGCAACCCATATACTTCAGCCCCGGCTGCAAAATGCAAATAAAGTTGCAAAGAATTGTATAGGTTCACATCCAACATTCGACTGACTAGAAACAGGAAGTTGTGTGGGTTTTAAAGTGACATCTTCAGAGCCATAACTGGAAGTGACATAGCCTGAGCCGGAAGTGACATGGCTGGAATCAGGATCAGGCATAATTTCCAATTTTTGATCTGCAGATATAACAGCAAAAGTATTAGCGTGTCCCTCCACCTAGCCTGGCATGGAATTGCCTTCAGTTAGTCCTTTTAACTGTCTCCAAGTCACACATGTGTGACAATATATATTTTAGCAATAGCAGTGGCCATAGCACAAATCCCTGTGTGACAACATTCCTAACATCACCTACATCTGAAAGAGCTAGATTTAAGTGAACGTGAAAAATTAATATTAACATGAACTGGAACCCAACCCAACAATCCCAAGAGAACAGACCTAGTTATTATGTGATTATCTAAATGGATGTGATTTGATAAGGGTGTGAATGGTGTGAATGTCTAAGCACATTCACATCAAAACTTGAATTCAGAGTCATTCTCAAGTGTGCAAAAGCAATAAATATATTTCTATTTCAAGTTTAGCTTGAATAGAGAAGAACAGATAGAGGCAAATGCTCTGTGTGGAGTCAGATCATCAGTAGAGTCCCTCAAGGGCCTGTCCTGGAACCATTACATTTTCTGATTTATATTAATGACATAGATTTCAGTATACTGAGTACATTTGTGAATTTTGCAGGCAATACTAAAATTGGAGGACTGGGAGAGACTGAGGAGGTGGGAACACAATTCAAGAAGAAAAATGGAAAATGGAAAATGCAGGTTGAGGTAGAAATGTGCAAAGTGCTACACGTGGGAAAAAGGAACGTCAGTTACAAATATAAGATGGGAGACATTAGCCTAAAGAAAGCAACATCTAAAAAGGATTTAAGAGTTTATGTTTACACAACATTTTCATCACCTAAGCAATGTACAAAAATTATTAAAAAGAAAAAGAAAATATTGGATTAAAGTGTGTAAACTGTGGAATAAAAACCAAGGGATGTTATACTCAGACTATATAATGCACTAGTGAGACCACAGTTTAAGTACAGGGTGGTCCAGATCTAATTATGCAGATCCAGATCATCTGTATGACTTTGATTTATGTGGGGACGATTCCAAGGTGATTCTTCGTGTCGTCAGTTCGCACACATATTGATGGTCCGGGATTTTTCAGGTGATTTTCTATGTAATAAACTTAATAAGTTATAGCATAATGAAAATTGCATAATTAGATCTGGACCACCCTATATTGTGTGCAGATGTGATCACCATGATGCAAGAAAGAAAGAGTAGCACTTGAAAATGTGCAGAGGAGAGCAACAAAGTTCATCAAAGGAGTTTAGGAAATGTAATCTAGCAGACTCAATGGATTAATCCCAAACAGAAGGGACTGCATGGAAACTTAATCTGGTCTTTCAAAATCCTCGACATCAATAAAGTGGATCAAGCAGAATTCAATCAATCATCAATCACATACTCAAAGACACCAGTGGAAATTAAGGGGAAGAGCATTTAGGACTGAGGTCAGGAAGCAGTTTTTAACTCAAAAGAGTTGTGAGAATCTGGAAGACACTACCAAGTTATATAGTTGAAGCAGAAACCTTGAAAACCTTTAAGAAGAATCTGGATGAGATATTGGGAGAGCTTAGCTATTCACTATACAAATGAGCTTGAAGGACTGAATGATCTCCTCTTATCTGTCACAATTTTATGTTCTTATGTTCTATAATCTCTACAAAGCAACACTAAATTTGCATTTGTAATAATTTAGTTCAAGCAATCTAGACAGAGATATTTTTGACATATAATCACATTGATTTATTCAAATGTGTTATGACAATTAAAAATGAACGAACACTGTGGAATGCCAGCATCAAAACTTATTGTGTTTTTTTTATTATTCATAGCATACAGTACATTGTTTACTTTTCCTTTTTAATATTTCAGTGAGTACATCTGATAATTGCTATTTCACTAATGGGGAAAGCAGAACAAATGAAGCATATTTACCAGCCTGTGAAATTGTCTGAAAGATGACTCTTTCCTTTGCAACTTGTATTCTTAAATACAAGCGATTATATGCTGCATGAGCCTGGTTAGTCTTTGGAGACAGTGATAAACTGCAATCTCAATTCCCTTATTAGCTGTTAGACTTAAAAATTATACATGCAATTAAAAAGGTAAAATGCTCATATTACTCATAGAAAACGTTTTCAAGATTAGTGAGCAACAAAAGCATGCTGACGCCTTACAATGAGGATCCTCAGCAGGGCTGGAGATTAATAGAACCATTTAAATTTTCAGCTTGTATTGATAGTACGAGGATGTGTGCAGAGTCACATCAATAAATAATTGTACAATACACAATGTTAGCACGCCTAACAAAATGTTTTAGTCTCTTCTTTGCTGTGCACCAATTAGTCAGATGCAGCTCTTATACAGTACAGTATATACTAATCATATACCCACAGCCAAGCACCCGCTTTATAAACTGAGCTCACAGTTCACATAACAGTCTTAATAAATCATGCAAGCTTGATGTCCTTTTACTTAAAATTATGAAAGATGTCTGAAAGTAATGCTTCTTGTTGAAGTCATTTCTTGTAGTATTTATTTTGCAGCCATTGAACTGTAGACTACTAGTATATTTTGCTACACACTTCATTACTTCACTAAAGTACCATTTATTACTGTAGAATGTTGAATGTGATCATGACACCTACTCACCGGCATTTACTAAGCAGCTGAAGTCATTGTAGGCACTTACATGAGTATTGCAAGAAAATTGATTAAAAAACTATATAGTTTAATAGAATTTTCCTTCTACTTATTTGTCAATTTCTGACTGATAAAACACTTGAACATTTTTTTTATTATACAATATCTGACTTCCGGCTCCTTGGGTATTAATACAACTAAAACAAGCATACCAGCAGGATGACACAATGCTTAGCTGGGCAGCTCTACTGCCCTAGGTTTAAATCCTGTGCCTGATTACTAATTGTGTGGAGTTTGCATGTTCTTCCCATGTTCCTGTGTTTTTCTCTGGGTACTATTGCTAGAGGTAGCAGAGTTAAAGATGCTAAGATTTGAACTGGATGTGACGAGGATGAATAGGATTAGAAATGAATACATTAGAGGGTCAGCTGAAGTTGGACGGTTGGGAGACAAAGTCAGAGAGGCGAGATCGTGCTGGTTTGGACATGTGCAGAGGAGAGATGCTGGGTATATTAGGAAAGGATGCTAAGGATGGAGCTGCCAGGGAAGAGGAAAAGAGGAAGGCCTTAGAGAAGGTTTATGGATGTGGTGAGAGAGGACATGCAGGTGGTGGGTATAACAGAGCAAGATGTAGAGGACAGAAAGATATGGAAGAAGATGATCCGCTGTGGCAACCCCTAACAGGAGCAGCCGAAAGAAGAAGAAGACTCCTGCAATATCCTGAACATGTGTGCATGTGCGTTAGACTGGTAATTATAAGTCTGCTGTATAAACTGTAACTGTGTGTGTGAGTAGATTGGACGAGATAGACTTATTTCATACGTGACCCTAAATTGGACTAAGCAGTTTTAAGAATGTTATGTTTTGTTATGTTCTGTTAGCAAAAGGGGTGCGCAAAAAGTGGCAGGAGCTTTATAATTTCAACATTACATGAGAAACCAGCTGAGATTAGAAAATATGCCTTTGTCTATTTTAATGATTTTCAATTATGTCTAGTTCATAGAAAATTGCTGTCTTCTCTTTGACTGACTATTTCATTTCTGTATATCTCATCTAAATCATCTTGAACTTCCTAAAACAGTCCTTAGAATGAATGTGAGAAATGACCCGAATCATATACTGTACACAATGAGTTTCAGAGAACAGGGACTGAAAACACAGAAGATAAAGAAATGCAACAGAACAATAGCAGTTTGTGGCTTTGAAAACAACCTGCTAGCTGCTTAATCATTTTGATTTTAAATTGTTTCACTTAACTTTTGGACATGCTATGATGTACCTCATTTGTCAACACCCACATTTCCCCCAAACGACACTCTAAAATCAATAGATGTAAAATGTGAAAGTATCTGTATACAAACTGTGCACATATATATAATGAACACAGAAATATTTATGCAGATATACTGAACAGCAAAAAATGCAAAGCACACAATTTCAACAAATGTCCATAAGTAAGGTGGAAAATGTCCGTGATGCCTTATCCACGCAGTACACTGATGGAAATCATAACAGGGTCCCAAAGAAATTAAATGATATGCTCACCAGTATAATCCTGCTCAGCATAGATCTTCCCATGCTAATGGCCAATGCAGTAGCTCCTGAGAAGCAGAGTGTAGTGTAAGGTAATCCTCAGTAGGAAACTGGAAAATGGTGCGCACAACAATCACTTCTCTACTCTGGCTCTGAACACCACATTGTTTCACGTTGCTCAAGTTCACATTTGTCTTCCTTGTGTTAAAATCTCCAATTCCAGCTCAACCTCAGTTGAATGTTTTTAAGTGAACCATTCCAATACTTAGACCCCCACTATGGAGGCCTCCAAGTGACAAACCTTGTGGCTTCTGTTCTTTCATTACTATTATTTACCCTCTCAGGCAGGAAATTAGCATAAAAAGAACACAAACATGCCAATAATCACAAAAATGAAGCAATATTACAATAATGATTTATTTCAGATACGCCTATTAAGAAATATATTAAGAAATGTAAGTTTCACGTTTTTGCACTTCATCAGTGTTTTCTTCAATTACTTCCTTACCCCCAAACTCAATCCCAAATTCCTACCAAGATAGTTTATGAAGGCCAGCATCCATGGCTTCAAAGCCTTTTGGATTTTATAAGACCATGTATTTAGACAAAAACCATTGCTGTGGTCACAAAGAAAGAACACCAAGAAGAGAATAAGAGAAATCCAACTAAATAATGACTGCAATGACTAAACATAAGAAAAGAAAGTGCTTTTAAATTGATAGATAGACACATCCTGTGCCACTCCTTTTATTCCAGTTACTTGTTAATCTTGGTCATTAGGTTCAGACAGCATAAAAATAAACACTTTATCACTACCCTAATGATGCCAGTGATTGTTCAATGAAAGTAACTTATTATTCAGTGCTTAAGAGCTACATCTCGAAAATGAGCTTAAATGGAAAAACAAATGGATTTTATTATATTTTCTTTTGTCTAATGAGACTCTAAATATGAGAAAGGCTGACTTTTACTTTTCATATTAAGGTTCTGAGAATTCAGCCGCCTTGTTTTCATTAGCATTTTCATAGTGAGTTACTTGTGTCTTTTTTTCAATTTAATATTCATTTATTTACGCACAAATCAAGAAATGTTCATGCTTATTCTTTCGCTTCCAGTTGATGTTATAACAATTGTACTTGATACAACCATATGTGTCACCATTTTATAAAACCCCGTTCTGAGACTCACACTCCCACTCTGGTCACCCTTGTTCCTTAAAGTCAATATGGTAATGCAGTTTTTTCCTACCACGTTACAAAAACTTCACAATTGTTTGACAGCAAGTATAGTAAGAAGCCAGTTGCTCATACTAAAAGCTATTTGAACTCAAATGTATCATAGTGTAACATCTGTACCTAATTGAAAACCACCCAGATAACATCCATGGATAGAATTGTCACTTAGATTGAGTGGAAACCATAAAGGAACTAATAAGGACAATCAACACCAGAAATGAGAGAGTGGCCTTAAACAGAACAAGAGAGCACTAGAGAGACAAATGTACATGGATAGAGCTACATGAGATGAAGAGCTGTGTGAGGAGCTGCTTGAGAGATGAATAAGAGAAAAACAGAGCAAAGCCTGACTGAAGCAAAGGGCTGGCAACTCCCAAAGTCATAAGAAGGGGGAGAATTAGTAAGAACCGGTATTCTCCTGAGGCTGTAAGAGTGGGAGCTAAGTTAGGGCTTCAGATGAAAGGTGTTGTGAGTTCCTACAACATTTTAGGGAGATTTTAGATAACAGTTAAATTCAACTTTTCTTTACATCGTTGTCTTGGTCGGTTATGGGACAGCAGGTCAGTGAGGTCAAATTGGTTCAAGAGAGTCTAGTCCCATACACATTTGGTTGCTGCACTTGGAGAAAGAACAACTGTTTTATTTACTGAATCCTCAACCTAGAAGCAATCCTAGAAAGAGAAGTCAGAATTAAGCACCTAAAATCAATCATCAATGGGCACATCAATCGATCCCTCAAGGCTTAGATGCTGCCAAAAATGACCATGTTGCGCATATTTAATAACTTACCTACATTTAATGGTAACACTTTGTTTGGTTTTAATAAATACTCACAATGCAAATTATTAGGAAACCATGTACACCTGCTTATCCGTGCAATTATTTAATCAGCTAATCATGTGCCAGCATGAAGACATCTTTTTCGTCAATGGGCACACCAATACAGAGAACTGTCATCAATCCCTCAAGGCTTAGATGCTACCACAAATGACCATGTTGCCCATATTTAATAACTTACCTATATTTAATGGTAACAGTTTAGAATAATGCACCTTAAACTAACACTTTGTTTGGTTTTAATAAGTACCCACAAAGCAAATTATTAGGAAACCATGAACACTTGCTTATCCATGCAATTATTTAATCAGCTAATCATGTGCCAGCATTACAATGCATAAAATCATCCAGATTGAGTTTAGAAACTGCATTTAATGTTCACATCAAACACCAGAATGGAGAAAAAAAATGTGACCCCAGTGATTGCGGCCTTGACATGATTGTTGATTCTGATCTCCTAGAATTTTCACATGCAACAGTCTCTGGAGTTTATTCAGAATAGTGTGAAAAACAAGAAACATTCAGTTATGCGACACTTCTGCAGATGGAAACACCTTGATGATGACAGAGGTCAGAGGAGAATGGCCAGACTGGTTCAAGGTGACAGAAAGGCTACGGTGACTCAGATACAACCACTCTGTACAACTGTGACGAGCAGAAAAGCATCTCAGAATGCACAACACATTGGACCTTCAGGCAGATGGGCTACAACTGCAGAAGAACACGTTGGCTTTCACTCCTGTCAGCAAGGAACAGAAAGCTGAGGCTGCAGTAGGCAGAGGCTCACCGAAACTGTACAGTTGAAGAGTGGAAAAATGTAACCTGGTCTGAAGAAACTCAATTTCTGCTGAGGCACACAGACTTTAATTTCAGAATTTTGCATCAACATCAATAATTCATGCTTCCAATCTGCCTTGTGACAACAGTCCAACATGGCATCCATGCTACCATATATATCTTATAATACCATATAATAATATAATCTCATGGAGGAGAGAAAGCACATTTACACACAGGAAAAACTAAGTGGTCATTAAGTAAAGTTACTATCCATGTTAAGTACTGAATAAGCTGTATATATGATCGTGACAGTAGCACTATTACTTCTAGCACCAGATACTGTAGCTTGAGAATGATAAGGTTATGAAAAGAAGACTTACAGTGATTATAGGACTAAGATACAATGTTTTTATTTTAAAAATCCACATACTGCCATAGACCTCTAAGTGCACTTTACCACACCAACATCTTGTGGAATCAACGCCATAAAGAACTATGGCTGTTTAGAGAGCAAAAGTAGGCCACACCAGTAATAATATAGTGTTCCTAATAATATTCTTAGTGAAAATACTTTATAATAGGGAAAAGAAAAGTGACAAATATATAAATCACAGAAAGCCCTTAAAGCTCGTATCACAAAGTGTTTCCTTACTTTTTATTATTTGTGTTTGTTTATCTATAATATTGATATGGAGTGTATCATAAATCATTGAAAATATAAAATAACACTAATATATCGCCTTTTAAATTTTAATTTGGAACGATGTTCAGAAGACTGGGGAAAAGAGAAAAGTAGAATTGAAAATGTAGCCAATGAGAAGAGGGTGATAGTTAAGGTTTCCAAAAATTCTCCTAGTATGTCTGTAGCAGTTTTTCTTTGTTCTTTGTGCATTTTCAATATTCATTCTTTGTCGTTCCTGTATCCTTGTTAAGACTGAATTGCCGACAAACAGATCCCAATAAAATTTTCAAGTCTGAAACATTCTGAGGTCAATTTACACCTTTTTTGTCAAATAATCAGAATAAATGAAATTCTCTTGATACTACTGTGTGGCATGATTGGTTTCTATTTCTGTTGCTCCTTTGAAAGTCACACAGACATAACAGCAAGAAATTATATGACAAGAATTGCTAGAACTGATTTGTGAAGCTGTTGAAAATTTGCATAATAAATATTTCACAGACATTATAATACTTTATCCAACCGAATTTCCAGTAATATATATTGTAATTGTAATTCTCACTGGTCTGATGTATGCTTTTAATTATCTTTTGTACAAAAGACTGTGAAGTAATAATAACATCATAAAATACAAACAAAGGGTAAATTAAAATATGTAAAAATTAAAATTATGTTTTTGATGAACACATTTCTTTAAAGTAGGAAAAGCTCTTTCTACTTTACTAAACAATTTAGAAATATTGTCTGACTTCCGTGTTAATTTACACTAGTCATTGGTTCACTTGCTCATGCATTGTATGCAAATTCAACTATCTGTATTATTGGATTTTCTCTCTCTAGCTCTTTTTCTTTTTATTCTTTCAAGACAGCCAGCCTAGCAGACACTCTTCAGTTGTAGTGAGATCTCATTAAGTAGAAAGCAGTGCAAGAAGAAAAAAAATAGATTTAAAGATATGAGCAAGTTTACTGATATCATGTTTGATAAAGCAAGAGCCATGATTAGTGTAGGCTGGATACACTGTTATCTTGTTCAAGGCTAGTACCTGCCTTGTGCCTCGTGCTGCCCGAAACTAAGTGTAAAATCAAACACGTGGGTTAGCAAAGTGCTGAAAAGATTAGTGAAGAGTGGTCCATCTGATTTTGTTTTTATAGAAAATGAGAGCTAATATCTTTTTAATTCATAAAATACTCCAAGAATGTACTAGTTCCATGCTACCTGTGACATCTTCCTGTTTGGTTGAGCGAAATTCATCTCTTTAATGAAGTTTAGCTCATTACGCTACTTTAATGATAATAACAAAAACAAAATCTAAGCAAAATGTGCTGAAATTTTCTGTACATTGTGTGTGGAGCCTCAGGAGGCAGGGCCACCCTGACATTACTGCTTTTTTTTTGCTTTGTGGCTTCATAATCATCCAAGGAAGAGAAACCCGACATTGAGTTAGGAATCTATAAGTACTGTGTTTTATTTCTTTTTTTTACTGGTTTCTAGATGTTCTTGCTCATTTTTTGAATTTGCATTTGTAATAGGACTTCTTTAATATGGATTACAATTTTAGTGATGTTCTTTTTGTTGCTTTATTTTTGCCCTCTTCCCCTGTTTTGGTAATTTTGTTAATAAATCCTTTAGTTAATAAAGATTCCTGTTTGTAGGTTCTCTACAAGCCAGAAATATTATTGGTTTTAACTCCCTTTAAAGTCATATCTGTAATTTTTTAAGGCCTTGATTCAATTTTAAACTTTTAAAAGTCAGCTCCCCAACTTTATACCTGCTTAAGAAGAAGACTGCAATTGGTAACTGTATAATGGCAGGGTTTGATGAGCCTGTTTTGGGCTGGCTGGTGAAGGTCCTGGCCTGCTTTATGGTAATTTTTGAAGGGATGAACCCACTTTCATCATGAGTAAAATTCCACAGCATAACAGACTGACAATTAAATTCTTCAAAACTGCAAAGCACATGATGTAGTGGCTTCAAATTCTAATAAGCTTTTGCAATCTTTACGACAAAGCATTTTGTTTTTCTACCCTTGACTGTTAATGTAAATTCAGATTTATACTTTTTTTGCACCTTGCTCTTTGTTTTTTCAAGTATTATTTTACAACCTAGATGGTTTGTGATGGTGTTGAATTTAAATTTCATATTGGTTAATCCTTTATATATTATGTTAGTGATGTTAACTTTCTGTTGTACCATGTTGGAATTAATGGGCACATTCATTTTACTCATATTTGTTAGCAGTTGCTATTGCATTGCTAGGCAGGGACAACCAGGACTGGGTGATCAATAAATCAATCAATCAACATTTATTTATATAGCACATTTTCATACAAAAAAATGTAGCTCAAAGTGCTTTACAACATGAATAGAAAAATAGAAGACACAATAAAAAATAAACATAAGTCAACATTAATTAACATAGAATAACTAAGGTCCGATGGCCAGGGTGGACAGAAAAAACAAAAAAAAGCTGGAGAAAAAAAATAAAATCTGTAGGGGTTCCAGACCACGGGACCGCCCAGTCCCCTCTGGGCAATCTACCTAACATAAATCAAACAGTCCTCTTTGTATTTAGGGTTTTCATGGAAGGACCTGATGATGATGGTCACGTAGACTTCTGGCTTTCAGTCCATCAATGTTGGTGCATCATGATGCTTTGAGTAGGTGGTGGTGGCGCAGGCCACATAACAGCAGAAGGCCGCCTCACCATTTCTTTTAAGTTTAGCTTTCGGAATTATAAGGAGACACTCATTTGAAGATCTAAGGTTACGATTTGGAATATAAGGTGTCAGACATTCCGATATATAAGATGGAGCGAGATTATTTAAGGCTTTATAAACCATAAGCAGTATTTTAAAGTCAATCCTGAATGACACAGGCAACCAGTGTAGTGACATCAAAACTGGAGAAATGTGTTCAGATTTTCTTTTCCCAGTTAGGATTCTAGCAGCTGCATTCTGCACTCGTTGCAAGTGATTTATGTCTTTTTTGGGTAGTCCTGAGAGGAGTGTGTTACAGTAATCTGGTCTACTGAAAACAAAAGCGTGAATTAATTTCTCAGCATCTTTCAATGATATAAGAGGTCTAACTTTTGCAATGTTTCTTAAGTGAAAAAATGCTGTCCTAGTGGTCTGATGAATATGCAATTTAAAATTCAGATTACAGTCAACAGTTACCCCTAAGTTTTTTACTTCAGTCTTAACTTTGAATCCTAATGCATCAAGTTTATTTCTGATAACCTCATTAAATTCATTATTGCCAATTACTAAAATTTCAGTTTTCTCTTTATTTAGTTTGAGAAAATTATTATTCAGCCATTCAGAAATACCAGTAAGACATTGTGTTAGTGAATCAAGAGAGTCGGGGTCATCAGGTGCTATTGATAAGTACAGCTGTGTGTCATCAGCATAGCTGTGGTAGCTCACGTTGTAACCTGAGATAATCTGACCTAACGGAAGCATGTAGATTGAGAAGAGCAGCGGACCCAGGATAGAGCCTTGTGGAACACCATATCGGATATCATGTGTCTTTGAGATGTGATTACCACAACTCACAAAGAATTTTCTCCCTGCTAGGTAGGATTCAAACCAATTTAAGACACTGCCAGAGAGGCCCACCCATTGACTAAGGCAATTTCTAAGAATATTGTGATCAATGGTGTCAAATGCAGCACTCAGATCTAAGAGGATGAGAACAGATAAATGGCCTCTGTCTGCATTTACCCGCAAATCATTTACTACTTTAACAAGTGCAGTTTCTGTGCTGTGATTTGTTCTAAAGCCTGGCTGAAATTTATCAAGAATAGCATGTTTATTGAGGTGGTCATTTAACTGCATAATGACTGCCTTCTCTAGAATTACTTAAGAAGGGCAGGTTAGAGATGGGTCTAAAATTTTCAAAGGCAGAGGGGTCAAGATTATTTTTCTTGAGCAGGGGTTTAACTACAGCAGTCTTAAGACAGTCTGGGAAGACCCCCGTATCTAATGACGAATTAACTATGTCCAGAATATTGTCAATTAGCACGCCTGATATTTCTTTGAAAGTATAACATCATGAGAACAATTGTATGAATATGAATTTTTATATGAATTTCCCCTTGGGATTAAT
This sequence comes from Polypterus senegalus, assembly GCF_016835505.1. NCBI lineage: Eukaryota > Metazoa > Chordata > Cladistia > Polypteriformes > Polypteridae > Polypterus > Polypterus senegalus. The sequence continues at coordinate 239,031,455 of NC_053155.1, forward strand.
ACACTATCTATCTATCTATCTATCTATCTATCTATCTATCTATCTATCTATCTATCTATCTATCTATCTATCTATCTATCTATCTATCTATCTATCTAAAGATCATTGTTATATGTTTCCAGATCATCTGGGTTTTTTGATTTGACCTTAAAACAAAGGATTGTACTGTATGTGTGTGATCCATAGCTACATTTCTGTATGTTTCTCCGACCTGAAACTTTGGTTATCATTCTAGTACTTTAATCCTGTTAATAACAGCCTCTTAATTTTGAATTTGGCCCATCCTTCGACTCATATCTTAAGGGCTGCTTGATCTTGGTTTCAGATCTCTGCCTTTTACTTTTGCTGGTCCATTGACATTGTGATTCTTGCTTTCACAATAATACAGTGAAATGCTGTGCTGTACTTGACTCAGTGAATTATTTCCTTTTCTAGCTCTTTTAATTAGCTCACCATCCTTATAAGGTCCTCTCACTTTTGCCAAGCTACAGTGGTGATCATGTGACTGTGGCAGATTTGACCATTCGAATAATGGAATTCCAGATGAAACTGCTCCTCTAGAGACTCAAAACTAACGTTGTCTTTGTTCCTTCCTTCAATTGCTATACTAGTACGTACGGTACTTGTAACAGCTTTAGTTTTGCTTCTAAGTATAACATTATGTAGTTATTTATCTAATGCTTCATCTTTACTTGCCTTATTAAATTGAGATTGGCAGCCACAAGAAGAGTCAGATGTGCATAGCTAGATGGCCAGAGACACTGACAGAGACTAACCTCTGTATATACTGTACAAACACATACCACTTTTAAGATATGATAGACTTTCTTTGTGGTTTAACTTTTGGTACCCTTTAACTTTGGTACATGTCTGACCTATAACTTGACAAAAATAACATGAAGATTTGGTATTGAAATGTTATTGATCTTCTTTCAAAGTGAAAACCTGCTCAAATATTTCTCCTCACTTTAGAGACAGTATTAAAGTTTTATTCAGTATTACAAAAGTAAAATAAATGATTGTTTCATATGTAATAAAATTTTAAAATCTTTCTTCTTCCCCAATTAGTTTTTTCTCATAGCATATTTACTGTATATTTCAGGGGATTTACTTCACTGAAGGGTATCTTGGAGATTACCAGCTCCTAAATAACCTGAGTGCTGCCTAAAAATCAAAATCTTAAAAGCAATGTCAATTGGCTGTTCTCTTATGGCCAGCTTTACAAGACAATTTCAAGCCTGCAATTAAATCACATTCTGAAAATAAAAGTGATACACAGTGCAAATAAAAGATATTTCCTGGAATTGGCTCATACAAAAACAAAACTGTTTTCAGTAAAGCCTTTTTGACTGGTCTTATCCATCCATTTAGACAGTCACTGAGGATTCATTTTCATTCCTAGAACATTTTCGTACTGAGAATCATTTTAGTTATTTTTAAAGGACTTCAGCTTCACATTTACTATTGCATTGTTTTCAGTTCATTATGTAATCAAACATTGTATCTACTATTAGATTTCAGAGATAGCATCAATGGTGGAAGATTTCACATGAATATAGGTTAATATTTCTGTTTGGCCATGCTTTGTGAAGGTACTTGAGATGGAGCTCAGTGTAGAAAATATACATACATATACAGTACATATCATTTTTAAATTAGTGATGTAAGGTATATTGCAAAATGTATTTAAATATTGTAGATTACATTGTGTGTTTCGCCATAACAATGTACCAAAATTAACTAAGCAAATGTTTAGAAAACATGCAAACAATTCTATCTTCTGAACAGCATTTAAACAGTAGTCACAGTGGAATTATAAACTTTTATATGTCATTACAATTCTGCCCCTGGCTTTCCCTTATCTCACTTCCATTTAGAAGAAGGCTAGCAGCAACGGTGATAAGACACTGTATTTTAAAACAAAAATCTCTGTAAAGTGGACTGCTACATCTCTGGTCATTGAAAAAATGTAATATTGAAGTGTAGGCTTTATTTTATGCATAATGCATATATGTTATGCCAAACAATATCTGAAATGGAGTGTTGTGCTAGAAATAATAACATGCAATATAATACATCTAATGTTTCATTTCTGATGCTCAATATATGCATCAAACAAATAAATGATGTGATCCATTTGTTAATATAGTTCCTGGTTGACTGACTGTTGACTACAGATTTGGGCTCTTTTGATGCCTACTGTGTGAGTGTGGTGCTTAAATTAGTTCTACTTTGTGTCCTTTTTTCCCTACAATGAAAAAAATCTGCTTACTAGTGTCAGAGATGGCTGGGGTGGCGACCTGGCCGGGATGCCCAGGAGGACCGGAGGAGGGCTTGCGCCTTCCCCAGACCATGTGGGGGCGACCACTCTGGTTGCTTTGGGGACCCCTGGAGGGGCCCGTGGTTGCCACCAGGGGGCGCCCCAATGCCTAGATCTCTGGACCTCAGCACTTCCGCCACACCCGGACGTGTTGGGGGGAAGAGGATCGGGGACACCCAGAGTGCTTCCGGGCACACAGCCGGTGCTTCCGCCACACAAGGGCATATCGGCGGAAGATTACTGGAAAACACCTTCCTCCATTCGATGGCTGGAGTCGAGAGAGGAGAAAGACAGAGCTCTGAGGAGAGGAGTGTAGGTGGTATGAAGAGGAAAAGGCATTGTGTGTTGTGGCCAGGACTTAAGGGGTGATTGGTGCTGCGGCACTGGATTGTGCACTTCGATTATTGTAAATAATTGTATAAAATAAACGTGTGTGGTGAAACCATCATGTCTACCTGTCTGTGTCCGGGTTGTACCCCACACTAGTAAATGGAATATTGACATATCAGTGTGACTTCAGGTAACTAACTACTGTGTATGATTACGCCACTTACTTAAGTTCATGACTACAATTGCACTATTAAAATAAGTAAGGTTAGAAGTTTTAATAAGTTTTGATTTGGGTAGCCTTCTTCAATATTCCAGGAACAACATTAATGCCAAAACTAAGAAAGTGGGATCATTTTGAACTATAAGTTATTTTAAGCTAAACGCACACTATATACACACACACACACACACAATGTAGGTTAAGAAAAACCTTCAGTTTTTTCAATTATGCAGCCTTCTGTTAAAATCATTTAAATTCTTTTCCTTCTCTCCAAATCAAGCAACACCCAGTACCCCAGAATGTGCAAACAAAAACAGGATATCAGAAAATGTTCCAAATTTAATAATAATAAACATTGATACAAATATCCAGACCCTTCTATGACACTTGAAATTTGCCACCGGTACATCCCATTTATTGATCATCATTGAGATGTTTCTACGCCTGTTTTCACTTTGTCAATATGAGATATTGAGTGTTGCTTAATGTGGAGTAAAAAATATTTTAGCACAAGGCAGCAATGTAACAAAATGTGAAAAAAGTGAGTGGGTCTGAATGTATTTTTGAATCCACTGTGTGTATATATATATATATATATATATATATATATATATATATATATATATACAGTAAATATAATATACAGTATATAACTTGTTTCTGTTGTGATCTAAAATTGTCATTAATATTTAAATAAACAGGAACATTTTAGCTACAATGGCTTCCATTACAAAGTATTGGTTGCTTTAGCTCTCAGAAATGACAGTGTAGATCATTATCATGTGGTCAACTCAACTGACCTTTATGATACCAAGCCAGAACATAGTAGTCAAGGTGTTGTATCAAGAAAATATGCATGACTTTGAATAGTGGAAGTGGGTATGCTGTAAGATAGTGAATATTGCAGTAGTAGAATGTCAAATGTACAAATAGACATCATGTCTCTCTATTATAATAAAAAAAAATCTTGGGACGAGATGTAACTATTTGAAGAGACTTTTTGGAATGAAGTCCCGTGAGACAGAGACTTTTAACATGAGATTCTTTCAAGTCACACATACTTACAACCATTTTCAAATAAGACCACGGTCATCTAACCTCTCAGTCGTGTGAATGCTTTTGGCAGACACACTTTCTGCACTCTCTGCTCTTATAAATTTTATCGGGACAATAATTTTATACGTTCTAGATGACACGTTAACGATTAAGTGAAGAAAAAAGAGCAGTGCGTCCAAAAGAGACCCAAAAGCGTTGGAGAGGAAAGAATGTAAAAAAGAACAATAATAATCTATGTGCAAATTCTGAAAATAAGGAAAGTAATAACCAGCCCGGACCAAGTGGAATTGAAAACCTTGCAGGTCCAATTGGGGTCAGAAATAAAAGACAAAATAGAACTTCATAAAGACATTCAATAACGTTGGCACAATACACATGCAGAGCAGGTTAGAGATTATGAAAGCAGTGGAATTCAAAAGGCTCAAAAAAACTGTTGGCGCAATACACATGCAGACCAAGTTAAAGAATATGAAAGCAGTATAATTCAAAAGTATCAAAAAAATAAGATAGTAAAGATTGCATTAGTGCTAACAAACGGAAATTATTGCTTGGTGAAATAAGGGAAAGAGCTGTGAGAAACGATGAAGTCAAATGAATTAACGCACAAATTGTCGATCAGTTATACTGCAAATTGATTAAATGTGTATCAATAGACTATGCTGAAGCAGTTGTTGGTGACAGTGCAGAAGATGAAAACATCAATTTACAATATCCCATAGAATATCTACAAGCATTAACACTGTCCAGTCTCCCACCGACTGAATTACTGTTGAAAGAAGGATGTATCGTAATGTTATTGTGTAATTTAGGTATGAGTGATGGACTATGCAAGGGGACAAGATTAGTTTTATTAAAAATTGGTCGAACAAATCTAACATGTAAAATTATAACAGGCGACAAGAAAGGTAATGCAGTACATCTTCCGCGGATAACATTAGACGCCAAAGGAGATCTTGATATGCCATTCGTATTAAAACGTTTACAGTTTCCCGTTAGAATAGCTTTTGCTTTGACAATTAGCAAATCACAGGGACAGACATTCAAAAGAGTCGGTTTATTTATTAGAGAGAAAGAAATGATATTCAGTCATGGGCAGTTATACATTGTGTTGTCATGATGTCCAAACACGGAATCAAAATTCAATGTGATCTTAGAAAAGTTAATTCCAAATATTGTTTTTACTGAAGTTTTAAAGTAAAAGTGAAAATAATTAATTTGTAACAATTCCTATGAAAATAACAATCTCTTTAAATTGTATATCCAGTTAACCAGACCCGGGGATTGGCAAGCAAAGTGTGCCGGGGTCAGAGCCCCCTAGTAGTAATAATATTAATAACAGTAGAATTAAGACGTTCTTAATTGCATTACCTGATCAAAATGTGTAGGTGTATAGTGTGCTGAATCAACAGTAAAGGATATTCAATGGTTGTGTATTCCGTGTACAACTGTCTTAATCTACAGGCCCATCTTTTACTGATAATTTGGATTCTATGAATTTCAAGAGATAGCTCATACTTTTGCCAGTTCCAGTCAGAGATTTCCCAGGATAGAGAATTACAGTTACACTAACTGTGCTACCTGTCTAAAATGGGTTGAAATCTAAGTAATCTAAGTAAGCAGACCTCAGCATTAGTGTCTGCAATGCACCATGCAATGCCTGTGTCTCTGTTATATGCCATTTGGTATGGGATTCATAAAAGCAATGTTAATGTTTATGATGTACCAACTATTGGAATGACAAATTCAGTGCATTTTATTATTAAAAATGTTTGTGATGTGCCATCTTTTGGAATTACGGAGACATAACAACCAGACTGACACACTGACAGACACATAGATACTTCTTCTATTAAGGTGGATTTCAAGAATCTAAGTAGCAATATGTCACAAAAGACACCTTAGCAAATTAGGATCTTATATCACTCTGCATCAGCAAACCATTTGCAAATTTACCAGTGTGAATTTGTCAGAACCTTTTCAAAACCTTCCTGAGACTTGGTGTAGAATGGGCGGTTTACAGATCATATTTATTTCCTTAAGTTTTCAAGGATCTGCCAGTATTACTCTTGAAAAAAGTTACAATGTTAGCTGTTCTTTCCCAAATAAAGCATTTCAAACTACTGTACTCTTATTTCACATTTTGAACATATGGATGTTTTCTTTTGAAACAATATGAACTGTACACAGATTGGATTTCGTTCAGGTTTGCATTTCTGTTTGACTTAAATACATATATAATGGCTTGTTCCTATAATATTCCAATAAGGTGAACACTAATTTAATTTGACATCCTAATATAAGTAAGCATGAAGGCGTGTGAGAAAGTGCCCTGTGATGGACAGGTGTCCCATCCAGGGTTGGTTCTTAAGCTTGTACCTGGTTATCTTCTCTAAGGTGGCACACCTTTCACAGCACATCCTCACTCTCAACCTGGGACACAAATTTATTTTTACACTTTATGTGGGATGCAGAAAGCAACCATCTTAGCCAGTTGAGTCAAAGGAGAACTCCATCAGCACAAGTAGCTAACTGGGCTTTTGACTGCAGGGGTGTCTTATCTTTACAGTGAGCTTGTTTCATTTCAGTCCCACTACATAATGCTAATCTGACATTTTTGTAACCCTACAATGGCAAAAAATATTTTATAAAAATGAATGAATGTTTCAGCTTGAGTTATAATTTTATATATTTCTCTGCAGTTCAACTGTGAAATTGTCACAAGGAAAATATAATAAACATTGCTCTTTGTGACCTGTGAGGTAGCTTGAATACAAGGTAAAATTGGTTCGTACACATATCAATATGGCACTTTTGCGTTAATTCTCAGAATCTTTCTATAAAAGCAATGCCAAAAGTCTCAGCTGCAGAGCTGTTAGGCTGTATGAAGTCTCCATGGAATTTCCAAGCTCTTTCAATAAGCTGTCCCCAAGAACTGTTTTAATATGTGGTTTTATCTGCCCCGTCACAAAAAAAAAATGCTGTTTACCTGTCTTTCACATCTATTTTTTAAAAGTGTAAAATATCATGCAGACGTTGTAACAGAGAAACAGCAGGAACTAACTAGCCTTTCACCCCATATTGATTTGACCCTTCACCTCCATTCTTTGTGACTTTTACTTTGCCTGTACTTTACCTGCATGGGAAATAGGAAAGAAAGATACCCTTCATTTTTCACCTGCTTCAGCATCCATCACATTTAGTAATAACTAGATCATATTTCAGATTACTGCCCAGATTTAATACAGACCTTTTAATCTTAGAAAATTAAATAGACAAATTTGAAAACAAAATTGATGTGAAGGCCCATCAGTTCTGTTGTCCTAAATCAGATTACTGCATATAATGAACAGTGGCCTGGGGCTGGGGTATATAGATTTTTCATAAGTGACTTCCTTTCTGTGTATTACTTTTCATTTGCAAGTGATAGTACATTGTGATATATGTTAATTGCTGAATATTATAATCACAGTATGATGCTTTTGGCATTTTGGCACAACTCTTTAAAGTTTTCTGCCAAACACAGTGATATAAAAGTATAATCTTTATTACTGATTCATGATTAGTTGTTATGGAATTTCCTTATTGCAGTGTTTGCCACTAACATGCTGTAATCAACAACTTTGAAATAGAACTTGATTTTGTTAAGAACAGAGAGTTTCAGTACCGGGGGGCAAAAATAAATAAATACATAAATATCTAAGGCTGGCTGAAAGAAGGTGTATTGACAGGTTCATTTTAAAATGTTAGTTCTTAGATATCTTGATTTGAATCAATTCCAAAGTGTCCTCTGCAGTTGCCATCAGGTGCCTTGGTGTATTTGTGAATCTTCTGAAATGGGCATTTTAGGGAAGCTAAGGTCCAGTTTATGCTCTGTGTTCTCAGCATTACCTAAACATGGGTAGATAGCTGATTCCAAACTATTATAAGCAAGATCTGGGGCCTCATGTATAACACCGTGCGTAGAACTCACACTATAACATGACGTAAGCACAAAAGCAGGAATGTGCGTGCACACAGAAAGATCCTGATGCAGGAATTTGTGCGTACGCAAACTTCCACGTTCTTCCACTATATAAATCCTGATCAGCGTGAAAAATAACACACATGCCTGCTGTCCCGCCCCCTCTCCTCCCAGAATTACGCCTCTTTGAATATGCAAATCAATATAAATAGCCCTTAAGCTCAGCGTTCTGTGAATATTGCAATGGCAAAACTACAAGGAAAAATAGAATAATTTCAGTGAATACCAAGTGGAGGCAAGGAAAAAAGTACTATTTGTTGGTTTAAACAATGGTATAAACAAGAAAAGGAAGTTGATCGAGTGACAGAGTTTCGGAAAAACTGTAAAGCTCAAGTTCACAACATTGCACAGTGCCCAAAAAAAAAAAGAAGTTGTCAGATATCAAAGTCGCCGTGAAAAGGCGAGTCATAGCCCACCGTCTAAGTGTCATATGAAAGCTTATTAGGGTACAGAGAAAAAAAAATAGGCAAACAGTGGGAAAAAAGCATGAAATGTCAACTTTAATTTTGAAATTTCCACTTTAATCACGTAATTTATTTTGTCATTAAAGTAGAACATCATAAACTTCATCTTAAAATCATTTAATTTACTAGTTTCTCAAATCCCATTGTAAATAAAGTAGCATGTTAAATGCTTTGTTTTGTATTTGATCTTCTATGTGCTTTGTGTGTGTGAATCACTACGTGCTTCTTAAACCGGCTTTCTCTTCCTCCAACAGGACACAGAATCCATTACATTCATGATATTACAGCTCTCTGAATAATTAAAAGATGTATACGTGATATCTTTTTCATGATGATAGGAATGAAAGCATGTTATTAAACATGGGAACACGGTGGCGCAGTAATTGTGTGCGACCTTTGATGAAATTATTGCAGCAGTACTGTCTCTTTTAAACGTACTAACCTCCAATTCCTGTCCTTCCTTTTCTTTCTCCAAATACCCAATCGCCACACAATCAGCTCTGTAATAGACGTTAAGCCATCTGTAAGCTTACAACTACGATTCTTCAAAACTTTTAAGAAACATTGAAATATCTTTGTTGTACGTGTTTAATTATTCTATCCATCTATCCTTCCAGTGTCGCGTCAGCCCAGCAAGAATACAGCACGAGGCAGGAACAATCCGTGAACTAGCTAGTGTCCTCACATGTTTAATCATTAACAATACAGATTATTTAAGTGAAGTTAAAGTTTTATTTGTATAATATAATCAACATATTTTGCTGCATTTCATCTTAAAAATTATATCGTCATAATACGTAAATACGCGCTTTATAAAATGGCTCAGGTTGTGCAATATTACAACTGTAGTGCAAGTTTACAGTGAGGTCATTATACTTATAAGTACAAACAGTTCTACAAGGAGCACTTGATGGACTGATGGAGTGCGTTTAAAGTTCTTGGGATGAAACTGTTTCTGAACCACGAGGTCTGTACAGGAAAATCTCTGAAGCGTTTTGCCATGGCTGAGGCAGCGTGTGCTTGATACTGTATCCCGATAATTCTCTTTCCGATCAGCTGCTGCTGTGATTCCCCATTCAGGTGCAGTGATATAAATACTCCGAGTGGTGCAGTGAGAGTAATATGGAAAAAGATGATCCACTGTGGAAACCCTAATGGAAGCAGCTGAAAGAAGAAGAAGAAGGTGCAGTGAGAGTAACAACGCTAAAGCAGTTATGGTATTTGGAATACTATGGCTGTTCCCTGGACCATCATATTGTTACAAGTTAATTACAATCAGATGCATTACACTAATAAACAATATGCGGTTAGTTTCAGTGTATTTATAAAGCCGTGTCAGGAATGTGGACATGAAAAAGAAATGTTAACCACACTGGAACAGTAGCACTGCTTTGACGTGATTTGAACATGGAAATGGGAGTGCACAACATTTCTGTGCGTATGCACCGTTTATACATGAGGCTCCTGGTCCACACATTAGCACCCACTATCACCTATGGATCGAAATGTATGTAGAAAGTGATGAAAAATCAATACTCTGCTTTGATTTGTGCTTTAACACCTCAATTGCTCAAAAGGAGCATGCCAAATAAAGCACAGAAACAGTGAATGCGTGTTTATTAAATGCATGGAATTGCCATAACTATAAAGAATTTGGTTTAATTTACTTTTCTGACACATCAGTGAACAATACTGTCGGTCTTTAGGTAGTTGTGTGCAGATTTCCTTTATTTTTGCCACTTATATATTATGAGTGTAAAATATATGCTGCAGAACAGTGACAAACAACACAGTTGAGTTTAGCAAAATTGACTGTAAAATTAGTTTTGCATATGATTTTGGAATTAAAAACTTGGAACTCATTAAAATAAGGCTTTTTTTTTTGGTGGAAAGAATAAAATATTTCTTCCTAAGAGTTATTCTGCTGTGCCTCCATGTGACTCCATGTTATCTGCCTCATGCACTGCCTGCCACTCCTTTCGGTTAGGTCTTAAAATGAACAAAAATGGCTTAGAAATATGACATACTTTAAAGCGTCTATTCAAAAGGAGAGGCAGAAAAACAGATGAAAGTCAGAAGAGCTAGTGAACAACATGAAAATGCAAGTTGAAAGATAATAAATAAGTCGTACCTGTTACCAAAATTTTTAGTTTTATGAATCCTTTCTAAGAGTTTTACGTTATCCAAAATATTAGATATTCTGTCTGATATGGATGTGGCATTAGGAGTCATGTGCGTGCAACACGGCGCAAATACATAGCAACCACACCACTGTCAAAAACAAATGGCTGTGACAATGAAACAAAATGTCATTTAGTAATAAATGATAAGAATGTACAAAATAATATTTAGAAAAATTCTAAATCAGAGTATTAAGAAAAGAGTTTAAATATTTAATAATGTAAAACAGTTTAAATGAATTTACAGTAATGTACAGATTTTTCAGAGTTTTTCACAGCTGATTATCCAGCCATCCATTTCTGAAACCACGTTTTTTGTATGTGACTACTGAGAGTAAGTCACTCAGTCATTTTCTAACCTGCTTAGCTCTGAACAGGTTCACGGGGGCTGCTCAAGCCTATCCCAGTAAGCATAGGGTGCAAGACAGGAACAAACAAACCTGAGGGAAGATTTTGTAAATGTAAATGAACTGAAATACAAAAATGAAAAAAGAACACAAAATATGATTAAGTGACAAAGATCAAAAGGCAACAAAGCAAAAAAATATAAACATAGAAAGATAACTAGTGTTATGATTCGACAAAACCAAAAAAAGGATTTCATAAAGAGCAAGAAACCACTCATCTGTGTCTCTCTGCACCTAGATCTGTCTCTATACAGAAGCATTTGTAAATCTTCACTGAAATGTACCTTGAAAAATGTTACTGTAACATTAACTGCACAAAAATCCCACTTTTAAGAAGAAAAAATAAATTACAGTATTTTTGTACATTCTCGCCTGATGGTATCACCACTCATGAAAGAACAACACAAAGTATTCTAATATGTCTTAAAATGCAAAACTCAGTCTCAGTACAGTATCCCTCACCAGCAGCAAAGAGCTATGTGAAGTCTGACAGTTCTCCGCAACATTAAAGAGAATGCAGTTGCATGCTGAGATAGCCTGAAGTCTACAAATCTCATGGAGTTACTGAAGCAAACACATTGATAAGCAAGCTGAACAACCCTGTACATTCTTTTAAATGCAGTGTGATTCACCGTTGATCTTTTTTTTATTATTATTCAGTTTTCTGTGTTGAAGTTAGAATACCTCAACTAGATCCTTGTCTTATTTGTTTTGCTTAATCATTCCTTGACAGCTGGTACTGCAGCAGAATTTTAACATGTGGATTGTATTTTTACCACGCAGCTGTCATACGCATTGCATTCATGTGAGGCAAGTGGGGAAATGGGTTAGTCTGTCTATCAGAACACATGGAGGCTGGCAAAGACAATGAGACAAAAGGAGAGATGACAGTGAATAAAAAGTGCATTAGTGGTGCTCAGAGCAATACACTCTACTATAGGGGTCCTGGCAGAATTTGCTACAAAAAGTTTTACTTTGTTGTTGCCTTGGGGTTGAATATAAAATGCTAATGATAATCATTCAAAGTATTTTTAAGGAATTGTGATAGATGCTTTTACTCTGCTGAACTTGTAGCAAACAACCCTGAGTAGAAATATGTATTTTATCAGAATGTATTTGTTTTAAAACTGCCAATCATTGATTTGTTTGATTTTCACAATCCATTTATTCATTTATAGCGAAATTATGGCAACTATCCCAGCAGCTTTGAGAACAACGCAGGAACTGGGTCTGCACAGGACACTGGTGCTTCCTGGCAAACATCCACTATTGATCTACCATGTTCAGTGTCACTTCATTTATTGATTAATAATCCTAAAATTAAATAAAAATCTGAAAAAAGCAGGCAGAGCTAATATCTGCCTAAAACATATTTATATTTTTAAGAATATTAGCAGGGGCAGCATGGTGGCACAGTGGGTAGTGCTGCTGCAAAGGTTTCTTCTGGTCTTCATAGTACTTGCAAAACCTCAGTTGATCATTAATTCATCTCTGTCCAGTGATGGGAAAATGACTTGTTAATATGAAGGATTTACAGGTCTTATACTAAATGGGGGGGCGGCATGGTGGCGCAGTGGGTAGCGCTGCCACCTCGCAGTTAGGAGACCCGGGTTCGCGTCTCGGGTCCTCCCTGCGTGGAGTTTGCATGTTCTCCCGGTGTCTGCGTGGGTTTCCCTCCGGGTGCTCCGGTTTCCTCCCACAGTCCAAAGACATGCAGGTTAGGTACATTGGCGATTATTAATTGTTCTTGGTGTGTGGATGTGTGTGTGTGTGTGCACACCCTGCAGTGGGCTGGTGCCCTGCCCAGAGTTTGTTTCCTGCCATGTGCCCTGTGTTGGCTAAGATTGGCACCAGCAGACACCCGTGACCCTGTAGTTAGGATATAGCAGGTTGGATAATGGATAGAATCTTAGCAGAAATAAGGCCAGGGTCCATTTTTTGCATGTAATATTCGTTACATCACATTCTCAAAGCTACTCAATCCAGCTCATAGTCACATGGTCTGAAGCCTATCCTGGCAGCATCAGGCACAAGGCAGGAGCCAGCCACTGATGACTAAACAGTTCATCACTCACAGTGAGTTCCCAGTTAATCTAAACTGTACATGTGTGGGATGTGGGAAGAACACTGGAACACAGTAGTTGAGCAGCCACAAAGTGTACACCGGTATGTATTATTCATTTAAAAGATGCTTTCAATTATGTTGAAAATATTGACAACAGTCACATTCCGACACAGTGTATTACAGAGTTTAAATTGGGCTGGTGTAAGTATTGGCGAGTATATGCTGATCCCCTGTGATGGCCTGATTTCCACTTCAGGGCTGGCGTCTACCTTGCACCCAGTGCTCCTGGGATTGACTCCAGCTCTTTAAAGGAAAGTAATACTCTGGATGAATTCATACATTACGTTTTTATCTTGTACATTCTGCTTTGAATTTTCACTCATTCATTTATTCATTCATTCATCTGTTTTCTGACTCATTTAAATCCATATTAGGATCTCAGTGAGTTAAAGCCTCCTCCTGCAGCATCAGGTAAGGTTCACCAGCTATTCAAAAAATTCTCTTATCTGAAAAGAAATCCAGAAAAACATTCATGCAGATGTGAGAAGAACATGAAAATGCTACTGTCAGTATCTCCACCAAGGTAACGTATTTTGTCCTGTTTTAGGAGATTTTCCAAATTTTATTTCTTTAAACATTGTTTCCATTTTTTTTGTTTGTGGATGAATTAATGACGTTAAGCTGCATTTCATAATGCCTTTCACATTCAGGAGGCACTTCATACTGCAGTATGTCAATTGATTTCATATTAGGCACAGCCTGTTTAAGAACTAAGGAGTAGCCAAGCTAAAAAATACAGAAAGATTCTCATCAAAAACAGTTTAGAAGATCTTTTAGAATGATAGCTTTCTGACTAAGCACTCAAGACTATGGTGTCTGCTTTGCTACTTTTAATGGCTCAGTTGATCGTTTCACACTCACTCATCCCAAGTCCATGATATCTGTTTAGATTTCACAAATGTTTGCAACCTGAGAAGCAAAAAACTGAAAATGAGGAAAAGTGCTCTCGCTGATCAAAATGTTCGGACCAATTCTGAACATCACACCCTGCTTCTTAAACTGACAAAGTTGCAAAGACACACTGCAAAGAGAAAGCATCCTTGAATGTAAAATGTGATGTGAAGTAGAGCATGGCATCATCTAGGTGCCAACAAGCAGAAGAATGGAAACGATAAATAAGATTCATTTTTAAAGAAATAAAAGTCCAAAAACGGCAACAAAATATATTTAACAGGCTGGAGGTCTTGACAGCAACCCAGACTATGACCGGGTGGAAAACTGAATTGCAGGCAGCAGCAATAACCACTGAGCTACAGTGCTACCTGGTAAATATACAGTATTGTCAATTTAAACTTTTAATTCTGCTTTCTACAGAAAATGCACATTTTCTATGATTTAATTAAAATGATATTCCAGAACATCTCATTTGTTATTTTGTATTAGAGTACATAGTTGTTAGTAGTACAATACAAAATGAAAAATATTGTTTATACTCTATATTGAGAGTACATTCAAAAACTATGTAGAAAGCAAGGTGTTAAACCTCTGGCTACTGCAAGAAACTAATCCACATATTAAAACAATTTAGCCTGGCCATAGATCTCTACATTTGAGTTATTTCATTTCATTTGGGAAAAAAAAATTGTCCATGATTTTGAATAATATGGCACATATTTAAATATCACTCAGAAACTCTGAGCTGTAAGGTGCTGATCGCATCAATTGTAAGTGGTAGACGTTTTTCTACCTATTCAGTGAGGCAGTTTAAAATCGGGTGTGTAAAATATTAATGGCTGCAGAAATGCTCCTAAGAGGGCTTGTGTTATTGGATTTATTTAAAAAGAAACTGTAAGATACCTCATGGCAAACTATAACATAAAAACTAATACAAAGTGTTGCTTGTTTAGCACAGCCTGTACAGTATCCTTTATCAGCTATGTTATTTTGATGTATGCTTTTAAAATAAACAATGCAAAGCGTTAGTTTACCTTGTGAGTGTAACTAAGTTTTAATATGTTATGAAAATGATTATGATGATGAACCATCAATTTATTTTCTGATATGCCTGTAGTTTGTAGGGCTGTGGGGACCTAAGGTCTTGGCAATAGTGTGTAAATGCAGAAGCCAAACTTTGAATCAGATGCTAGGCTAAAAATCACTCATTGCCATGATCTGGCAAAATATATCTGAATGGTGATACGATACCAGAACCAGGAACAAAATCCAGACAAACATGTGAAGTCCTAGTGTCCAAGTGTTATGATGCAAGAACACTGTGCTATAAACAATGAGGCACTTTGTTATAACTGCTATTGCTTTAATCTTGGCTTTTGTAATATTTTATACTAAAGCCTCTCAGTAAAAGGCTTAAGACGTAACTTAAGACTTGCCAGTACCATAGTGGATATACTGGAGATGCTTAATTCTGGGAATACACAGAGGTAGAAAAAACCTGCAACATAATGTGTATTATGCAGTAACTGAGGACGTATGCATTTTGTGGGGGTTATCTGGACACAGTACTGGTCTACAACATAAGTAATGAGAGAAAATCAAGTTTAATTTGTAAATACAATTTTAGCAGCTCACAGAATCTGTTAATCAAAATAGTATAAATACCAGTGTTTAGTGATGAGATAAAACAGACAAGTGTCTATTCACATAAAATATTGAAAAATGAAAACTAAAATTAATTTAGCAGGCAATTTTGCAACTATGAAACATGAAAATCAATGAAGAGTTCTTTTGGTGCTTTAAAGGTTTGGAGAACAAGGAGAATTGTTTAGCTATGCTCTTTTCTGCAGCTGCATAAAGTATAGAATTCATATGTCACCAGTAAAATCAATTCTATTCATGCCTCTTGGTTTACATTGCCACAGAGGAGTACGGTACATTTTTAAAAATGTGACATACTACATATTTTACATTTGAAGATGCACTAAATAGGAAAAGTAAGTCCATGAAAAGTCGCCATTACCTAGCAACTACCTGTCCCAGTTTAGGATATGCACATTTCCGGTGGGGCAGCACAGTGGCGCAGTGGTAGTGCTTGCTGCCTCGCAGTAAGGAGTCCTGGGTTCACTTCTCCAGGGCCTCCATGCGTGGAGTTTGCATGTTCTCCTCGTGTCTGCTCTGGTTTCCTCCCACAGTCCAAAGACATGCAGCTTAGGTGCATAGGAGATCCTAAATTGTCCCTACTGTGTGCTGAGTGTGTGTGTGTGTGCCCTGTGGGATTTGTTCCTGCCTTGCACCCTGTGCTGGCTGGGATTGGCTCCAGAAGACCCCCGTGACCCTGTATTAAGATATAGCGGGTTGAATACTGACTGATTGATATTTCCGGTGATTTTGTCTTTCGCTAGAGATCTTTATTTAAATACAATACACTAAGTGACAGGCAGAAGCAAATAAAATTAATTCACAAAGACACTTCCTGACAAGAACTAAGCTCCTTCCTTATTGTGTGAATTGTGAAAATTATTTTGCAGATTTCTTTATGAAGCAAAACGTTGAATTTTGCTGAGAGTTCAAGAATCATTTTGCTGATCACTTTGGACTTTATTAAGAAGATGCAGTGGGCTGGCGCCCTGCCCGGCGTTTGTTTCCTGCCTTGCGCCCTGTGTTGGCTGGGATTGGCTCCAGCAGACCCCCGTGACCCTGTAGTTAGGATATAGCGGGTTGGATAATGGATGGATGGATGGATGATTTAGTATTTGAATTGTGTTTTCCTAATTGTGAGCAGCCCATTATGGACAATAAAAGTGGATGACACAATTGCGCTAAGAGTTTCTGTTTGAAGTCCTTCATTTGGGTTCTATAGTCAAGTTTAGATACTGTCAGGAATTTATATCAGTGTTTAATTTTTCTGCCACTGAGCATTGCAAGTGGTTTAGCAAAACTAAATTGCCCTGATATGCTGCATTTATACTGTATTTTCATCATACAATTCAGTTGCCAGAAAACGTTCCTAACCTAAAATCTAAAGCAATCTACTTTTATTTTATTTTTGTAGTGTGTCTAAGTGTGAAAACCATTTATATACCTGGAGTGATGGTTTGTTTAAAACCAGCAAAGAAGCAACTTTACAATATTTATTAATATAGCACATTTCATTCATTAAATGTAGCTTAAATATTGAAGGACCAATTGGCTAATAATATATATAAATTTAAAAACAGATACTGGTAAAATTAACTAATGCAAGAATAATGATAAGAGCAAATTTTAAAATAAATAAAAAGAGGGCATACAGAATAACTTAAAAGTTGCTAATACCGTTATCTTTTGTCCTACATGTGATGCTGTGATAAAAGTCATTTGTTTTTTGTTTTAAAAAAAAAAAACAGCAAAGTGAAGATGAAAACAGAAAAGAGGAAAATCAAAAACACCAAATAGGCAAACCCTGAAGAAAGTTAAACTTGGGAATCTATGATCTTAATGAGTTCAAGAAAACAGATTTTTATTGACCTCGACCAAAAGGCCTTCCAGGCCATTCTGAAAATCCTGTATTTATTGAACATTATCTAAGCCACCATTAGTCGTAACAGTATTTAGCTCTGATATGTTTAGTTCTATATATACAGTGTGAGACTTGCCCGGACACCACCAGTCGGAGACCACATCTTTATAAAAGTCACACGTTTATTAAACATTAAAAAACACAGTCCCAAACACGACACAAAGCACAAAGCAATAATCTCCCACAATGAACTCTTCAATAACTCAGTCCTTCGCCGCCAATCTCCTCTTGGGAGCTTTGTCCTGCTCCCACTCCCGACTCTAGCTCCCAGATTGCTGGGAGGCGGCGCCTTTTATTCCCGCCCGGATGTGCTCCAGGTGGCTGATGACGATCTTCCGGCAGCACTTCCGGGTGTGGCGGAAGTGCTGCCCTTTGCCCCGGAAGCCTTTCGGGCATCCCTGACAGGTTCCTCCGCCATCTTGCCAAGCGTGGCGGAAGTAATGGAAGTAATGTGGTGGCCATAGGTCACAACAAGTTGGAAAGTCTCTCCTACTCTCCCGTGGTCCTCTCCTGCTCCAGGGCGGTTGTGTCCTCCTGACCCGGAAGCTTTTACTGCCACCTTCCAGACTTTCTAGACGTCCCGGCCGGGTAAGAACCCCAGCCGTCTGTGACAACAGTATATAAAAATGTTTCAAGTTATTAGTGAGTCAAAGCTTACCATGCCTAATTAGGCTCAACCAACCCTGGATTAGTTGCTAGTCCTTCACAGAGCATTCATACACATAAGTTCGCCTCACTCACCCCTAGTCAGTTTATAGCCATCACCATACTGAAATGCATTAGGAAAGTGGAAGAAAGGTAGATTAGGCACAAAAGATGTTTTTGGATAACTAACATCTAACTACTCCAAGATACGCTTTGGTCTCTCGAAGACCTAGTTTGTCCTGTAGTCTCATTTTTCCTGTTCTGGTATGGATTTAAAATTTAGATCTTCTGGATGTTTGGTTCATTTTAGTTCCAGAACTGCATGCACATGAAAAGTAGAGGAGATTCCCTGTGAGTTCTTATTTTTGCTAATAAGGTGCTAATTTTATCCGTATTAGACCTCACTGTTATTCTTGAATACTCTCTCCTATCAAGCAGTGAATAAGAAACAGAACTCTGAAGCTGTGAGCCAGCAGTGATAATTATTGCCCCACCACGCTGCCCTCGTATTGGAAATCTAATTTCAAACAATCTGTAAAATCCACTCTTGAATCAAATCTTTTTATATTATTTTATTTGAATTTTTTACTGGATAAAGCATTTCTAGTTGTATAAGTAAAGAAATAAAACAGACGAAGGAAAAGGCATTGCCTGGCAACCCAGATTACAGCTGGAATATTGATGGACAACCTGAGAATAAAAGAGTTGCTCTGGGGATAAGCATTCAATAAGGTGCATTAATCTTCTTTCAGTGTGCACTATACTTTCATATAAGACTATCACAGCTCTTGCGTGCTTTTGACAAACACCAGTTTGTTCTTTCTTTAATTATAGAGTAGATTGATTTCCATTATTTAGCACTATTAAACGTGTGTTACTATAACTCATGTTTCGAAGAAAATCCCCAGGTATCTTAAATTAAAATCAATCTGATGACTGAAGAGATAATGAATAGTTTTGCAAAGATTTGCCCTAGAATATCACAGCTAGAACACAAATGCAACTTAGGGATTTCACTGCTGTGTGTTTTAATGTACAATTTGCATATTTACACTTGTGTTGACCTCATAAGGTCTTGAGCGTGATATTTTCTTTATATTTTTCAACTCCATTTCGCTACAAGTCAGATATAGGCTAATGTTAACAAAGAACATAGTTTAAATGCTTTAAGCTATGTGAGCATTTGACAACTTTTTTTTTATATTATTTATATATTGTGACTTTGGCAGGTCAGGCTTGGATATTACTTGGATGGGAGACTGCCTGTGAATAACAAGACTTTTTGTTTTCTGACCAATAGAAATTGATATTTTCTCACAAATCTTCCTCTAGTCAATTTAATAAGTATTATGGTCAGCTGCTCTATGTATGTTTTGGGGCGAGGTGGAGGCTTTTTTGGCTTTAAATAAAAAAACATTAAACTAGAGTGTTACAACCTAAGGAGTTCATATTTAACACTTATATTTCATTCTGAGCTATTTTTAAAGTTGTTAAAAATTAATCACATTCTCCTAAGACACCATTTTGATCTGTGATCATTAGCTTTGTGATACTATGCTGTTGCTAGTAGGGCCAACTCAAAGTGTTAAGGTTTGCATTTCTTGTTGTTTAAGATTGTGAATATCCAAAAAGTTTTCTCTTTTATTTTCCCGACTTTAGAATTGTATTTTGTATTTTCTTGACTACAAGTGGTTTGTTTTAGCTTTGACATTTTTGATCATTAGAGTTTTTGATTACAAATTTTGTTTTTGACTTTAAATCTTTAAATCTTCTGGTCCTGCACTGCAACTTTTTCTACATTGCAGGTAGAACGATAAGGAAGACGACAGGGAAGAATTAAAAAAAAAAGTAATGTTGAATAATAAGTAAAAATAAATCTTTTTGATAGATACATTTACTTATAGCACTAAAAAGCTGAAATTAAAATTTTACATTGTTCGATATCCCAATATCTAACTTTATACATTAAAATTTTCAAAGTCCTTAATATTCTACTTAATTTCTCTGTGGATGTCAATATCTGTATTGAAATGCTCTGAAATTTTATTTTCAGCTTTGTACTGTGCTAAAAGTAAATCTATTTTAAAATTAGATTTTTGCTTATTTAATATGTGTGTAATTATTTTTCACAAATTTTTAATTTTTTCAATTGTGCATGATCCCACAGACTATAAAACTACAAAACCTTTTGCCATTTATACCAGTTACATGGTAATTAACTGCCCCTAACTAGCACATTGACAGCTCCCATCACCCTCTCCATCACTTTAGCTGATTGAAAAGCAATCAACATTGTAAGTGAAAGATGTTGACAATATTGAGCCTGTTAAAGAGACAGTCTGCCTTTCAGTCCACTTAGATGTAGGTTGTGCTATGCATTCATATTATAGGTAGAATAGTTTTATTAGCCTGCGGTGGGCTCGCGCCCTGCTTGGGGTTTTTTTCCTGCCTTGTGCTCTGTGTTGGCTGGGATTGGCTCCAGCAGACCCCTGTGACCCTGTAGTTAGGATGTAGCAGGTTGGATAATGGATGGATGGATGGATAGTTTTATTAGCATTTCTGGGTCTGGGTCATGGGGGCAGCAGTCTGAGCAAAGATTACCAGACACGCCTTTCCTCTGCCACCGCCTCCAAGATCTCCAGGGGATTACTGAGGTATTTCCAGGTTTGTTGAGAGATATATTCTCTCTAGCTTGTCTTCGTTCTACCCCAAGGTCTCCTCCTGGATGTTCACGCTGGAAACACCTTCCCAGGGAGGCATTCCAAAGGGCATCTTTATCAGATGGCCAAAACATCTCAACTGACTCTTTTTGATGCAGAGGAGCAGCAACTCTATGTTGAGTGCCTCCCAAATGTTTGCATCACCCTAAAGCTGAGCCCGAACACCCAGCTAAAGAAGCTAATTTCTGCCTATTATTTCCACAATCTAATTCATTTGGTATCTACGCAAAGTTAATGGTCACAGGTGAGGGCAGAAATGTAGATCAACGGGTAAATCAAGAGCTTTGCAATTCGCCTCTGCTTTCTCTTCACCACAATTGACCTGTACAACATTTGCATGCTTGTAGATGATGCTTTGATGTGCCTCTAGATAGTCCTGCTCCCTTCTTCCCTCACTCGTGAACAAGACCCCAAGAAACCTAAACTCCTTCGCTTAAGGAAACACTTCATCCCCAATTTGGAGAGGGTACCCCACCCTGTCTCAAATGAGCATCAAGTGGCTGTCTTCCAGTGGACTCACCACCTGCAGAATGAGTGATAAGAACATTGTGGTTTGAACAGCAGTCGAAGGCAATTACCTTGGTGGACTAATATACAGATGCCAAAACTGACATGTTCGATTAGACAAAGACAAAAATATTGAAAGCCAATAGAATGTATTACATTTATTAAGTCCACTAGGAAAAAGACTTTTATAACAAGTCTCACAAGCAAAACCAGATTAAAATACAAAAGTAGGGTTTAAGGAGAATCTTACCGGCATCAGTACGAAGGCTAAGCAGCTGATATTCTTTTTAATTTATAAAAATAATGTAACAAGCTAATTATTTGTTTTAAATTAGAAATTATACTAATGGTCTGGCACCCCACCCAGGATGTGTCTCTGCCTTGCACTCAGTCCTAACTGGATGATCTCCACGATCTCACTAAGGGATGTCCCTCAGCAGTGACATACAGGTGGCCCCACCCCTTGAGGTTTCAGCAACAAAGCACAAGGAACTTAAGAGTACAATACAAAATGCATAGATACTAAATGACATGCAAACCTAAAAGTATTAACAAAAATTCTATAAACACACAATAAATACTTTAAAATAAAAAGAAACAGCATAGAAAAACAATATAAACATAAGCCTGGGAAACTTCAGCTTTTGAAATATAAAAGTCCCATGAACAAAAAAAAATTGATCTAAGACAGAAAATAATAATAATAATGACAGAATACAGAGATTTTCCATACTGCCTATGTTTTTGGGTAATGTTTAAACACATTTAACAAAACATAAAGAATAAACTTTGTAATCCTCTGGGAATTTAGAAATAAGCTTTCAATCCAAAACTATCTAGCCTTCTCAGACCTGGAAGCCTCTATGTTCAGTTCCACTCTGTGTATCCTTTCTAGTTGTGCCCACTATTCCTTCTCTGCCTCAGTACAGCTGAGTAAAGGAAATATCCTTTCATTTATGATAGTTTCTTTTTTCAAATTAAAAATATTCTAGTGAGGTCAAAGCAATTTCAATGGTGATCATTATTTATTATAAAAGCATGTTTTTGTTTTCCATACTTTCAGATTTTTTTTCTATACCTTTCAATATTTGTTTCAATACACTTCTATGATCATTCATATTGACATGCCCTTTCAATTCAATGTGCAATTTCCAGGAAGTCTTGCCTTTGTAATATCCATCAATAAACCTCAAGGACAGTCACTCAAGGTAGTACATATTAACACACTCTGCTTTAGATTGATAATGTTCATGGAAAAACTAAAAAAATATATACATCCAATTGTTTTCAGTATGTCTAGTTTGAGATTTTGTCTAATATGAAAATGGTGATATATTTTATTTATTCATTTATCTAGCATTTACACAGTATTTAAGGTGATACAGTGTCACAGTAGTTGGCAGTGCTGCCTCCCACCTCTAGGAGAGCGAGTTTGGATCCTGGTTTTGGTCTGTCTGTGATGAGTTTTAATTTCCTTTCTTTCATGTGGGCTTTTCTCCAGGTAATCTGATCTCATATCACAGAGACAGACTCTGTACTGGCCCACTAAAAGTATGATAATTTGCACAGTGATTAGAACATTAGAACATTAGAACACTCTAGACGAGAACAGGTCATTCAGCCCAACAAAGCTCTCCAGTCCTATCCACTTATTTCTTCCAAGAAAACATCAAGTTGAGTTTTGAAAGTCCCTAACGTCTTACTGTCTACCACACTCCTTGGTAGCTTATTCCAAGTGTCTATCATTCTTTGTATAAAGAAAAACTACCTAATGTTTGTGCGAAATTTACCCTTAACAAGTTTCCAATTGTGTCCCCGTGTTCTTGATGAACTCATTTTAAAATAACAGTCTCGATCCACTGTACTAATTCCCTTCATAATTTTAAACACTTCAGTCATGTCACCTCTTAATCTTCTTTTGCTTAAACTGTAAAGGCTCAGCTCTTTTAATCTTTCCTCATAATTCAACCCCTGTAGTCCTGGAATCAGCCTAGTCGCTCTTCTCTGAACCTTTTCTAGTGCTGCTATGTCCTTTTTGTAGCCTGGAGACCAAAACTGCACACAGTACTCAAGATGAAACCTCACCAGTGCATTATAAAGGTTGAGCATAACCTCCTTGGACTTGTACTCCACAGATCGTGCTATATAACCTAACATTCTGTTAGCCTTCTTAATGGCTTCTGAACACTGTTGGGAAGTTGATAGCTTAGAGTCCACTATGACTCCTAAATCCTTCTCATAAGGTGTACTCTCGATTTTCCGACCGCCCATTGTGTATTCAAACCTAACATTTTACTTCCTATGTGTAATACTTTACATTTACTGACATTAAATTTCATCTGCCACAAATCTGCCCAATTCTGTATGCTATCCAAGTCCTTCTGTAATGATATAACGGATTCCAAATTATCTACTAGTCCACCTATCTTGGTATCATCTGCAAACTTAACCAGCTTGTTACTTATATTCTTACCTAAATCATTTATATATATTAAAAATAGCAGCGGCCCTAGCACTGACCCCTGTGGAACACCACTCTTAACATCGGCCAGTTCTGATGAGGTTCCTCGCACCATCACCCTCTGCTTCTGGTATCTGAGCCAATTCTACACCCATCTAAAAAACATCACCCTGAACTCCCACTTCTTTTAACTTGATGCCCAACCTCTCATGTGGCACCTTATCAAATGCTTTCTGAAAATCCAGATAAATAATATCATATGCTCCACTTTGATCATATGCTTTTATTGCCTCCTCATAGAATTCCAGCATGTTAGTAAAACATGACCTCCCTCTTCTGAACCCATGCTGACTGTTCAGAATAACTCCTGTCCTTGCCAGATGTTGCTCAGTCTTATCCTTAATAATTCCTTCCATTAATTTTCCTGTGAACTGATGCCTGAAAGAATGATACAGTTTACCCAATCCAGAGCCATGTTTGATACCTGCTGTACATAACTAGTGCTGCCTCTGCTGCATTGACTATCCATTTCAAGCTTCTCTACAACTTGCATGGGACAGTGACAGTAATGTTATCTTATTGATTGCTTTGTTAGTCAACTTTAGTTCTTTCGTCTTACTGTTTCTAAAGAAGACTTAGAATCTTCTGTTACTACTTATTCTTCAGGGTGGCCAATAGAACAGTCCCTTTTGATGCCAGTAGAAGGCAAGCAGTCCGGATACATGACCAGTACAGAGAAGTTTCCACCACAAGTACTGTCTTGCAGAGCACAAGAACAGCTTTTTATGTGAAATGAAGAACCATGAGAATTGCTTGTCCCTGTAAATGTAGAACATCTGCTTCTTTTGAGCTCTACAAGCAGATTTCAGAGGACCGCAGATGTAACTCTAACAGTAGTGAAGTGTGGATTCTAGAGCTGTGATGGGCAGTCCTTGTTTTTGGCTTCACACTTTTATTGCAGCCTAATGTTTCTCCTAATATCAGTCTTTTTTGTTAATTAACTCCTTGTTATTCAGATGGTTACTCTAGAGATCTGTCGTTTAAAAAAATAATGGTGATGTGGCTTTTCCTTCTTTTTTTAAATTCAGAAAGACATTTGGCTGCTATGACTTTTGGGTTTATTTTAATTCAGTTGCTAGTCAAAACTTCCAAGTTCTATATTGTTTCTATTTTTAAGATGTAGACAGATTGCCTTTCAGGTGTAGTCCACAGTAACATGGATACATTTGAAAATGCCATTTTCGTTTTAATAGGTTTGTGTCCACACTAGCATTTTCAAATTTTTTTTGAAAAGTTTGTCATTCACTCTAACGAGAAAAAAACATGTATATCTTTCCTGCTTTTACATCTGTCATCCAAAAGTGATACTTGTTATGGAGCGAACCTGAAGTAAATGGAAACTCTGAAACAATGAGGGATAAACAATTAGACTTTTTTGTCTGGACAAACAATGAGGTACAGTTGTTTTTGAAGGTGAATATAAGGTTGCCAAGGCCTTGGAAAAGATACACCGAACGTTCAGGCAAAATAAATATAACAACATATTCAAGTGTGTGAAGGCACAACAACTGTCAGATAAAGCACAGTTTATCTGTATGAAGTACTCTGTTTATTGATGCACACCATAATATTCTCCTACTGCATATATTGCACCAGACACCCCAATCTTGAAGAACTTTTTTCAGGGAGATTTTCCCATGTGGTCCAGGGCACAAAAAATACTCAATGGATTCATCCACTAGGGGTTCACTCTATAAAATAAAAGAACAGCAGAAATGTTAAAATGTTATTTTTTTGTATCAGAGTATTGCCAAAATAATTGGGAGGAAGAGGATTTCTGGAAGATTAGGGAATACTTGCAGGAATCCGGGAGAAGATGTTGATTTCTAGCAGATTTCCGGATCTTCTAGGAGACTTGGGATGTCTGTTGTACATTTTATAAGTGGTCATTTAATTCTTTTCTAAATTTAGATCTACAGTATGTCCTGCGGTGGGTTGGCACCCTGCCCGGGAGTGGTTTCTGCCTTGTGCCCTGTGTTGGCTGGGATTGGCTCCAGCAGACCCCGTGAATCCGTGTTCGGATTCAGCGGGTTGGAAAATGGATGGATGGATGGATGGATCTACAGTATTAAAAATGTCTCTGTTAAACATTTCATATCCGTCTTTAAAGACATACAATAGATGTCAATGTAGCATGCTAAAGCAAGCAGCTCTGAAGTCTATTAAACCTACAATATGCTCAGGCAGCACTTTTCTCCGAATAAGGTTAACTATCATAAAATATCTTCATTTTAGCCAAACCAATAAGCCAACATGGAATAACTCAGGACAATGTAAAAGTACAAGAATCCCCTAGGCAAAGGCCTTGCTGACAGTAGGGAGAAAACAAACAAACTGCTACTCTCTCTTCTCAC
The DNA here is from genome assembly GCF_016835505.1 of Polypterus senegalus. Taxonomy (NCBI): domain Eukaryota; kingdom Metazoa; phylum Chordata; class Cladistia; order Polypteriformes; family Polypteridae; genus Polypterus; species Polypterus senegalus. The sequence goes on from NC_053155.1 coordinate 239,057,781, forward strand.
ATAATCATTTTAAACTGTACTTTTAGAGAAAAACTAAATTTTTAATTAGTTTATTTGCTCACCATAGTAAAAGCTGTATAAATGACTGACCATAATTCATACTTGAAATTATGTGTAATTTCATTACAATTATTATATTTAGCAAACATCTATCTAATGTTTAATACAATTCATTTCAAGGACTGATTTCAGGCTTTCCCTTAAGCAAACACCAATTCATTTTCCTGATTTTAAAAAAATTCTGTGAACTATTAAAACAAGATTTTCTCTTCTGAATGTTTTTCAGAGTCCCAGGATGCTTGTAGCTTCTGGATGGTTTTCAGCAGCATAAACAGCATGTGGGATGAGGTAAGACGTCTTTATTTAGTTCTTTATCTCAGTCAGGCTTGCTGTAATGCGAAGGGCATTTCATTTCGCTGCTCACGATGCCAAACAGGAACAGGCAGGCCTCTCGAGTTACAGAGATATCGAAGAGACAGATCTATTTACTTCAAGGAGTTAATTGATTATGTTGAGTTCACCCTGATGCAGCAGCAGAGCATAGCCCCTCTATTGATAAAATGATAGCCCCTGTTGAACTCTCTCACCTTTGGTAGCAGGCTTATATTATTGCACTGTATTGCTGTATTCCGCATGGCTGGTCTATAATTAGTGAAAGATTGTCACTTTTATATAAATCACTCAACAGGCTCAATAAAAACTGTGCATCTAATTTGTGGTAATATTATTTTTATAATATTTTTTCCTATAATAGTATTCAAGAACTGTTTGACAAATTGGTGGCACATCTGCAAGGTACTGCCTTTCAGCCTCATGGACCTTGATTCAAATCTCATTGTCTGTGTTATATGCATGTTCCTCCCATATTCAACTGTTTTTCTTTTTTTTTTTTTTGTTTCTATGGCTCTCTTCTTATCTCTCAAATCCCAAAATACTGCATGTTGGATAGACTGATGACACTAAACTGACCCAGCATGAGATAGTGTGGATGTGTCCTGCAATGGACTGGGGGTTAGCCCCGGGCATCTAACATACTGTAGTTTTCGTCTTCCCCTTGACCTCTAATGGAAAAAGCCATAGAGAAAATGAATGGGTCAATAATATTCAGTTTAAAATATCACTCAGCCATTGAAGTTTTCTCAGCCATTTCACTAATGAAAGTATGCCGCCTGTGTTATGAGATCTAAGCTTCAGTCTGTCAAAAAGCAAGTATGGCCTTTTACTATTACCTTGGTGCTTCAGATTAACATTTAAAGTACTGATTTAAATGTCACTCTGAATTAGCCGATTTTCTCCCAGTAGTAACAAGTGAAATGCATTTTTTGATCAGCATTATAAATGACTGGACTATTGAATGAATAAAGTCACAGTAGAGACTTGAGTTCATCAGTTTTTTTAACCTTCCTCCTTCCCTTTTTAGTTTACTGTAACGAAAGAAACCCTTCTGTAGAGTTTTTTACCCAAGTCTGTGGTAAATGTAACTTAATAGTAAAAGGTCATGCCCCTTAAGTATTCCAGTTAGTCATTTACTTTACAAAATAAACCAAATTCCATTTCTTCAAGGGTAGCAGTCATATTTTCTATTGATCATCAAATGTACTTAATTTAGTTCATGGCTGAAGAGATCCAGAGCCTACTCTGGCGGCACTGGGCACAAAGCAGGACATGAGTCAATCACATGGTACACTTACACAAAACACACACCATCACTCATATGAGGCCAATTTAGAGCTACCAATTAATTGAAAGTATAAGAGATGTGGAAGGAAAGTTGATGTACCCAGAGAAAAATACATGCTGACATGGAGTGGATTGCAAACTTGATACTTAAAGGTTACAGGATTGTATTAAAACCCAGAACTCTGTGATACAGAAGTGCCATGTATGATTGCGGCACAGTAAATTGTGCACAGTGGTGCTGCCCATAATGTGCCAGGTGACAAAAAAAACATAAGTTGTGCTACTGCTTCTTTTTCTTCATAATGACAGGCAGAGCCAAAAAATACATAGGAATTTACTAATAAACCCTGATTCTATGTCTAACATGAAAAAGCTAACAAGAGCCAAAGGAAATGATTTACAAGGATCTACTTCACCTTTAAACCCTTACAGACTTGAAGCCAGCACTAACAGCATCTTTCTCCAAAAAGAAGGGATAAAAATGGAAGGAATTAGTTCAAACAAAATATGGGTTAACCAGAAAGCAAAAGAAAATCAGGAGACACAAACAAGTACAGAAAGCCTCCAGCAATTCATATTGTTTCTCTAAAAGATTAGGGAAGAACCAATAGCGCACTTGCTGTAAATCACCTCTTTAAACGTCATGTGCAGCCCACATCACATTATTAACAGCAAGCACTGGGGAGTAGTTTTGCATGTAAGCCCACAGAGCCCACATACAGGGCAGCATAATTCCAAATATTGCTGCAGTGACAACAGCAAACAAAGGACGCAGCGTGTAAGTGCCAGCAGAAGACAATCTTCTTCTTCTTCTTCTTTCGGCTGCTCCCATTTGGAGTCGCCACAGCGGATCATCTTCTTCCATCTTGTTCTGTTACGCCCATCACCTGCATGTCCTTTCTCACCATATCCATAAATCTTCTCTTAGACCTTCCTCTTTTTCTCTTCCCTGGCAGCTCTATCCTTAGTATGCTTCTCCCTATATACCCAGCATCTCTCCTCTGCACATGTCCAAACCAATGCAATCTCATCTCTCTGACTTTGTCACCCAACCATCCAACTTGAGCTGACCCTCTAATGTACTCATTTCTAATCCTGTTCATCCTCCTCACGCCTAATGCAAATCTTACCATCTTTAACTCTGTCACCTACAGCTCTGTCTCCTGCTTTCTGGTCAGGGCCACCATCTCCAACCCATATAACATAGGTGGTCTCTCTACCGTCCTGTAGACCTTCCCTTTCACTTTTGCTGATACCCGCCTGTCACAAATTACTCCTGAGACTCTTCTCCACCCATTCCACCCTGCCTGCACTCTCTTTTTCACCTCTCTTCCACAATCCCCATTACTCTCTACTGTTGATCCCAAGTATTTAAACCCACCTTTGCCAACTCTACTCATTGCATCCTCACCATTCCACTCACCTCCCTCTCATTTACACACATGTATTCTGTTTTGTTCCTACTGACGTCCATTCCTCTCCTCTCTAGAGCATATCTCCACCTCTCCAGAGTCTCCTCAACCTGCTCCCTACTATCGCTACAGATCACAATGTCATCAGCAAACATCATAGTCCACGGGGACTTCTGTCTAATCTCGTCTGTCAACCTGTCCATCACCATTGCAAATAAGAAAGGGCTGAGAGCCGATCCCTGATGTAATCCCACCTCCACCTTGAATGCATCCGTCACTCCTACCGCAGACCTCACCACGGTTACACTTCCCTCGTACATATCCTGTACAACTGTTACGTACTTCTCTGCCACTCCCGAATTCCTCATGCAATACCACAGCTCCTCTCAAGGCACCCTGTTACACACACACACATATATATAAACATACTGTATATACATATACACATATACATATGTACATATCTACATATACACATATATCTACATATCTACATATATACACACATACATACACACACACACACATATATATATATATAAATATATATATATACACATACATATATATATACATATCTAAATATATATATATATAGTAGAATGTGACCCGTACACAGACAGGCGGACATCGTTTTGTCACCCCAACACACACATTTATTTTGTACAATATTTACAATTGTTTAGGGCACAACCCAGTGCCTCCAGCAACGATTCCCCAAAGTCCAAGCCTCACAGTCTAGTGCCTTCCTTGTGACCGCCTCCGCCCCTCTTTCCAGACTCCAGTCCTCTTCCATCCGACTCTTGTTCTCGAATGAAGGGAGGCGGCCCTTTATATACCAGCCCGGATGGGCTACAGCTGCTTCCTGGCAGTCCTCTGCGGACACTCCCCCATGTGGCAGAAGTGTTGGCTGTGCACCCAGAAGCCCTCCGGGTGTCCCCAGTCTTCTTCCCCCCAGCACTTCCTGGTGTGGCGGAAGTGCTGAGGCCCAGGGCTCTTCAGGCACCGGGGCGCCCCCTGGCAGTGACCACGGGCCCCTACAGGTTTGAGTTTCCAAGCTCTGCACCCGTGGACCCCAGTGCAACTAGGGCGGTTGCCCCCTCGTGGTCTGGAGGAGGCATAAGCCCTCCTCCGGTCCTCATGGGCGTCCCGGCTGGGTACTACCCCAGCCGTCCGCCACAATATATACATGCATACATACATACATACATATATATACACACACACACACACACACGCACACACAGACACACACACATATATATATATATATATATATATATATACACACATACATATATATATGTATATGTGTGTATATATATATGTGTGTGTGTATATATATATATATATATATATATATATATATATATATATATATATACTACGCTCACCCGCCTTTAAAGGCGACCGACTTTTAAATTGACAACTTCTTAAGGCAATTCAATATGTAGATCAATTTGATATTTTATACAAACTCATTAATTTGGTTATATTGCATTTGAGTGGTATTACTTTAATACTCGTAGTTTCTGTTATTTTTGTGATGAAATTTAAACTTTTTTTCTATATTGAGGTCGCCCTTTTGAACCCCTCGATATTTACTACGCGGTGAGGCATTTGTACTCAATCAACATTAATTATTTCCAGAGACATAATTTTGTCTATTTTTCCAGCGCATCACGCACAAAAGCAAGGGAACGATGGGAGCACCAGAACTCTGCTCACATCATGTCGCTTGGTACCGCATGCTGCAAGTAGTAAGTCTGTAATAAGCGGAATACCGCTACGCTTTCCACTAACGGGCAAAAGGACAAACCCGACCCGCTTTTATATAGTATATAGTAAGAAAGAAGAAGAAGATATCACACAGTCTGGAGTAGAAAATCATCTTTTATCTGGAAAAAAAAACTACAAATCCCATCGTGCATTGCAAAATGGACGGGGCATGTGTGAAACTCCGCGCCTGCGTAGCACTCACGGAACGGAAGGACAATACCGACCGCTTTTATATAGGATATATATATATATATATATATATATATATATATATACAGTGAACCCTCATTTATCACGGTTAATCCGTTCCAGACTCAACCGTGATAAATGAATTTTCGCTTTAGTCAGCAACACAATGTCAGCCCGAATCTGTACCGCTAAAGACGGCGTTTCATGCACTAAATAAGCTATAGATGAGAATAAGCAAGCACCATCTCCCCTTGTATTTACTACGCGGTGAAGCATTTGTACTCCATCAACATTAATTATTTCCAGAGACATAATTTTGTCTATTTTTCCAGCGCATCGCGCACAAAAGCAAGGAAATGATGAGAGCACCAGAACTCTGCTCACATCGTGTCACTTCGTACCTCAAGCCACAAGTAGTAAGTCTGTAATAAGCGGAATACCGATACGCTTTGCACTCATGGGACAGAAGGACAATCCCGAACGCTTTTATATAACAGATTATTGTACTGTACATTTAATTGCACACAAACACACACAGTTCTTACACACACATAACCACTAACCTATGAAGGCACGACCTCAGTAGGAGAGTCTTCAGAGGTGGTGCAGTATCTTCAGCAGGTGCGTTGTTGTCTTCTTCCGCTGAAGGAGTACTAGGAGTAGGCAGTGGGTGTCTGGGTGCGCGGCTGAAGAACATCTTGATAGGCAGTTGCTGGCGCTGTCTTTTCATATAAGTGAGGAGGCTTTTGTAGGGTATTGCCATCTTTAATCATATCCAAGAGTTTCACCTTCTCCTGGATAGTAAGCATCTTCATCCGGCGCTTAGTTTTATTGTCAGAAGGCTTAGAAAAAGCAGCACGTTTAGGAGCCATCATAGGGCTTAGATAAAAGTTCTCAGAAAGAGCATGCTTAGTGACGTAAGCATGTATGAGAAAAAAATCGCGATAGAGTTAAGCCGCAAAATTCGAAGCGTGATATAGCGGGGGATCACTGTATATATATATATATATGTATATATATATACTAATAAAAGGCAAAGCCCTCACTGACTGACTCACTCACTCACTGACTGACCTACTGACTGACTGACTCACTGACTCATCACTAATTCTCCAACTTGCCGTGTAGGTAGAAGGCTGAAATTTGGCAGGCTCATTCCTTACAGCTTCCTTACAAAAGTTGGGCAGGTTTCATTTCGAAATTCTATGCATAATGGTCATAACTAGAAGCTATTTTTCTCCATTTACTGTAATGGAGTTGAGCTCGAAAGCCGTGGGGGGCAGAGTTTCGTGTGACATCATCACGCCTCTCACGTAATCGTAGTGCGTAGAAAACCAGGAAGAGCTCCAAAAAGCGCTTAAGAAAACATGCATTATATGATTAAGAAGGCAGCAAAACAATTAGAAGCGAGCGAGTGACATATAAAACCATATTCAGCTGCTCACGTGAACTGGCGCGTGCGCAGACAAAAGCAACAGTTCCAAAGAGTGCTGAACAAAAACCGAATTATATTGCTACGCTCAAATAGATAAACCACACAGAGGCTTTGCCTCTAGCGCCGAGGTTCGATTCCCGAGAGGGGATGCACTGAGTATGTACGCACGCATTTTTATTCATTTTACCTTCGCATCCCCTTGGTTTGAGACGTATGAAAAAATATGCGGTTAGCAGAAAGACAGATCACCAATTGAAGCTTTATGAATAATGGATACTTTATTCGCGATCAATGATTGTTTTTGGTAAAGCCATACTCAGTGTATTCATTAGATGAACGGTAAAAAGTAAGAGCGAGGGGAGGGTAACTTATTGAGGCACGCAGGCAAAACCACAATAGCACGCGGGCTCGATGTACTGTAGTGCGTCAACTCGATCTGAATTGCGTGATCACATTCAAAAATATATCTTTTCAAGTTCTATTTAGTCCATTTGTGTCAAACTCAAGGCCCACGGGCCACATCCGCCCGGCGTGTAATTAAATCCGCCCGCAAGATCATTTTATATACTGTATTATTGTTATTAATGGCCGGGGATATGAAGCGCTGGTAACACAATAAACTACAGATCCCATAATGCAGCGCTTCAGCTGCCTTGCCGACACTTACGCGTTAATCAAGTCTAGCTTATGATGCTGCAAGTTATTGCGAAGCTAGCCCACACGATGCCGAAGAAAAGGTGATTCTGAACATAGAGCCTTTAAAAACCGATTGGAGGCTGAGTATATGTTTACTGACATTGCCGGTAAACCCGTGTGTCTCATTTGTGGAGCTAATGTGGCTGTAATTACAGAATTTAATCTAAGACGGCACTATGAGACAAAACATCAAGATAACCTGAAAGACCTGAATGCAATGCACAAGATACAGAAAGCAGAAGAGTTAAAGAAGAATCTGACACTTCAGCAGACGTTTTACCGTGCAAAATCACAAAGTGATTTCAAGTGAAGCTACTTTTATGGGAGACACAAATGCATCAGTGCAACTTGCCCCACTTTCCCTGTTGCCAAGTAATGTTGAACCAAGTCGGCACAACGGTGTTCCCAAATCGCATTTTGCTGATAAACTGAGCGACTGCGCACTGAGTTCGCCGGCTTTGGTGACTTTGAAGAACAAAAAGAATTTTGAGTTGTTTCAACCCATTTGCCGTCGATGTGGAAACTGCACCTGTGCAGATTCAGATGGAGGTGATTGAGCTGCAGTGTAATGGCACACTGAAGGCAAAGTACGATACTGCACGGCCCGCACAGTTTATTCACTCCATTCCGCACAAATGCTCCAGCTCCGTCTACATGCGGCTCGAACCTTGTGCATGTTTGGTAGCACATATCTGTGTGAGAAGCTCTTCTCAGTGATGAAGACTAACAAAACAGCACACAGGAGTTGCCTCACTGATGAGCACCTGCAGTCCATCCTGAGAATCTCCACAACACAGAACCTCACACCAAACATAAACGAACTTGTTGCCAAAAAAAGATGCCAGGCGTCCAGCTCTGATAAAATGACATAAGAGCAAAGACAACTGAATGATTTGATTTGTTATTGCTGAAAAGAACAAATTTTATTTATATTTCCAGGTTTTGTTATGCACCATGTTCATATTTGAATTTGTATAATTTTGACAGGATATATTTTTATGGAGAGCAAAATCTTTTGGGATATTTAAAATTTAAGTTTATTTTTATATAAAATTACATAAGAGTAAAGAAATTTGAATGTTTGTTCTTTTAACGTTTACTTTATTTCTAACTTGTATAATTTAGACAGGATATATTTTTATGGAGAGCAAAATATTATAAGTTATTTAAGGTTTGAGTTGATTTATTCGAATAATATTCTGTCAACTAAATAAAAATTCCTTCTATTTAAAATTTAAATAGAACTTGAACAGAAACGATAGTTCATAATATCCAGGCAGACTTGCGTAAAGAGCGGGAGTCATCCGTTTTAACAAACAGCGTATTGCACTGATACGAAATAGCCTGCCCATTTAATTATTTAGGAATGGATAAATAAATTAAGATTTTGTACAAATAATGTTTTTCATTTTTCTTCCTTCATGGATTCTGGCACCCCCAGCAACAGTTGCTCACACCCCAAAGACTGTATATATGTATGTATATATATATACTGTATATATATATATATATATATATATGTGTGTGTAAGTATATGTATGTGTGTATATGTAGATATGTATATATATATATATGTGGATATATGTGTATATATGTATGTATATATGTGTGTGTGTATATATATATGACAGCAACACTCATCACTTACAATGACAAAACAATTACATTGACAATCATGTTACGTTATTTTTAAAATGTTCCCTTTTCTTTTTCATTACTTCTTTAACACACTACTTCTCAGCTGCAAAGCGCGGGTATTTTGCTATATATATATATATATATATATATATATATGTGGTCCCCTGGAGGACGAGAGGAGGGCTTCTGCCTCCTCCAGACCGCAAGGGGGCGTCCGTCCTGGTTATGTTGGGGGCCGCGGGTAGAGGGATTGGAAGCCCAGCCCTGTAGGGACCCGTGGCCACCGCCAGGCAGCGCCCCGATGCCGGTTTATCCCGTATGGTCCCCTCTTTCTCCTTTTTCCACAGGCCCGAAGCCCCGACGAGCGCTGAAGCCGACGTCGTCAGGGACCTGTCCTCCTGGAACGGGCCGCACCACAGGAGAGCTCCACGCCAGGAGGCCAATAGTGACCCAGCTGGGGGGGACAGCGGGGGAGAGAGCGGCGCAGACCAGAGGGGCACGTTTGCGTCGGAGGGGTGCCGAAAGGAGATGTCCCAGGGTGCCGTGTTGGACCCTGGGGACATAGTAGGACCCTCTGTGGGGACATGCTGCCCTTTCGGGACGTGCCGTTCGGACCCACGTGTCCTCGCTAGCGGTGGGGCACTGTGGTCCCCGGCCGGGCTCCAGCCCAGGAGGACGAGAGGAGGGCTTCTGCCTCCTCCAGACCGCAAGGGGGCGTCCGTCCTGGTTATGTTGGGGGTCGCGAGTAGAGGGCTTGGAAGCCCAGCCCTGTAGGGACCTGTGGCCACCGCCAGGCGGCGCCCCAGTGCCTGTTTATCCCAGGAGCCCGGCACTTCCTCCACACCAGGAAGTGCCGGGGGGAAGACAACAGGGGACACCCGGACGGCTTCCGGGTGTGCAGCCGGCACTTCTGCCACACAGGGGTGTGGCCAACTCTAATTGCCGGGAAGCAGCTGGAACCCATCCGGGTTCCCATAAGAGGGGCCGCCACCCTCCAGTCATTGGTGGATGTCGGGAAGTAGCAAGACAGAGCTGGGGAGAGGACTGGAGGCGGCCAGAAGAAAGGCACAGAACTGTGAGCCCTGGACTTTGGGGGAATCGGTGCAAGAGGCACTGGGGCTGAGTGCACATAATTATTGTATATAGTGTAAATAAACAGTGTGTTGGGTGAAACTATGTTGTCCGTCTGTCTGTGTCCGGGCCAGCGTTCACAATATATATATATATATATATATACTGCTCAAAAGAATTAAAGGAACACTTTTTAATCAGAGTATAGCATAAAGTCAATGAAACTTATGGGATATTAATCTGGTCAGTTAAGTAGCAGAGGGGGTTGTTAATCAGTTTCAGCTGCTGTGGTGTTAATGAAATTAACAACAGATGCACTAGAGGGGCAACAATGAGATGACCCCCAAAACAGGAATGGTTTAACAGGTGGAGGCCACTGACATTTTTCCCTCCTCATCTTTTCTGACTGTTTCTTCACTAGTTTTGCATTTGGCTACAGTCAGTGTCACTACTGGTAGCATGAGGCGATACCTGGACCCTACAGAGGTTACACAGGTAGTCCAACTTCTCCAGGATGGCACATCAATACGTGTCATTGCCAGAAGGTTTGCTGTGTCTTCCTGCACAGTCTCAAGGGCATGGAGGAGATTCTAGGAGACAAGCAGTTACTCTAGGAGAGCTGGAGAGGGCCATAGAAGGTCCATAACCCATCAGCAGGACCAGTATCTGCTCCTTTGGGCAAGGAGGAACAGGATGAGCACTGCTAGAGCCCTACAAAATGACCAAACAACCAGAAAGACTTCATGAGGGTGACCCAAGGGCCCCATGTCCTCTAATGGGCCCTGAGCTCACTGCCCAGCAGCATGCAGCTCGATTGGCATTCGCCATAGAATACCAGAATTGGCAGATGCACCACTGGTGCCCTGTGCATTTTACAGATGAGAGCAGGTTCACCCTGAGCACGTGACAGAAGTGAAAGGGTCTGGAGAAGCCATGGAGAACATTATGCTGCCTGTAACATCATTCAGCATGAGCACTTTGGTGGTGGGTTAATGATTGTCTGGGGAGGCATATCCATGATGGGTCACACAGACCGCTACAGGCTTGACAAAGGCACCTTGGCTGCCATTAGGTATCAGGATGAAATCCTTGGACCCATTGTCAGACCCTATGCTGGTACAGTGGCTCCTGGTGCACGACAATTCCTGGCCTCATGTGGTGAGAGTATGCAGGCAGTTCCTGGAGGATGAAGGAATTGATACCATTGACTGGCCACCACACTTTCCTGACCTAAATCCAATAGAACACCTTTGGGACATTATGTTTTGGTCCATCCAATGCCACCAGGTTGCACCTCAGACTGTCCAGGAGCTCAGTGATGCCCTGGTCCAGATCTGGGAGGAGATCCCCCACAACACCATCTGTCATCTCATTAGAAGCATGCACCGATGTTGTCAGGCATGTATACAAGAACACAGGGGCCATACAAAGTGCTGCGTACAATTTTGAGTTGCTGCAATTAAATTTTGGCAAAATGGACTAGCCTGCCACATCATTTTTCACTCTGATTTTTGGGGCGTCTTTGAATTCAGGGCTCTGTAGGTTGATCATTTTCATTTCCATCAAACGATGTGGCATCCTTTCGTTCCTAACACATTACCCAGTCTATATCAGTATAGATATCCAGGAGGATTTCTTTTTCCCATTGAGATCTGATGTGTTTTCAAAGTGTTCCTTTAATTTTTTTGAGCAGTTTAATTTCATTAACACCACAGCAGCTGAAACTGATTAACAACCCCCTCTGCTACTTAACTGACCAGATTAATATCCCATAAGTTTCATTGACTTTATGCTATACTCTGATTAAAAGTGTTCCTTTAATTCTTTTGAGCAGTATATATATATATATATATATATGTGAGCAACACTCATGACAATGACAAATCAATTACATTGTCAATCATGTTACGTTATTATTAAAATGTTTCCTTTTCTTTTTCATTACTTCTTTAACACACTACTGTTTTGTGACTGTTATGAGTGTTGCTGTTATCAAGGATTTGAATTATCATTATTTCTTTCAATCAGGTTCGTATTTGTAGGATGTGTTGTGTTCAAGTTACATTCCGTGTTTGTCAATCGTTGTAAAGATGACAGGTTTCATTCATCGATTCCTTTCTTACTGCATCAATAAACAGCTTGTCTTCCTCTTTATTTGAGACATCACACACTGCATGCACGGGTTTTTTTTACACTGTCTATCTTTAGCTGGACATTGACTTTTTCCACCGTGTGGCTTTATTTCTGCAGGAGCTGCACTTATGAATATGCTTGTATGCGTCACTTGCTTCATATTCTTTTGCTGACTTCTCCATTGTGTAATGCGTTTTTTGTTCAGCGCTCTTTGGAGCTGTTGCTTTTTGTCTGCGTACTGTGTTCACAGTCAGTTCACATGAGCAGCTCGGAGTACATGCATCGAAGGTTCTCAGCTGTACTTGTGCTATCTCGTGCGATGTTGCGATGATAGCTCAGACCCGGCAATGTGTCTTCTCATTAAACTTGTATCTCGCAAATATCGTATTCGTTGTAGGTATGACAAACGCCAGCGGCAGTGTGTCTATGAACATAATTTTAACTTAAGGTTTACATTGTGCTTTGTTTACGCAGTAGCTGCACTTATGAATATGCTTATATGCGTCACTTGCTTCATATTCTTCTGCTGCGTTCTCAATTGTGTAATGTGTTTTTTGTTAAGCGCTCTTTGGAGCTCTTCCTTGTTCTCTACGTACTGCATTCACAGTCAGTTCATGTGAGCCGCTCGGAGTACATGCATTGAAGGTTCTCAGCTGTGCTTGTGCTATCTCGTGTGATGTTCAAGGCTTTATGTAATGTTAGCTAAGACCCGGCACTTAAAAGTTTCTGTCACACTTTCACTGAGTCAAACACCACCCAGACCATATCATCTTCGTTTGCATAAGCACAGTCCTTCACCCGCGAATATTTAGCGGCAGAGTGTTTCTATTGAATTGCTGCTGACGGACGGCCTTATAATGGCAGACACTCAATTACGTGGGAGGCATGACGATGAGGGACGCAACTCCGTCTCACATGGCGACCGAGCTGCAGGCAATGGCCGTATATATATACATAAGTAGTTTCCAGTTATGACCGTCACGCGTAGAATTTCGAAATTAAACCTAACTTTTGTAAGTAAGCTGTAAGGAATGAGCCTGCCAAATTTCAGCCTTCTACCTACACGGGAAGTGGAGAATTAGTGATGAGTCAGTCAGTGAGTGAGTGAGTCAGTGAGTCAGTCAGTCAGTGAGGGCTTTGCCTTTTATCAGTATAGATTACTTTTGTGTGATTTTTTTAGTTTTATATAAATGTATTAAGTTAAGTGTCATGTCTCTCTAAGATATTGTTTCAGGTGGTGGGACCACCAGGACTTACAACTGGAGGACCGTCCTCTGCCTTATATTCCAGATCAGGTCCTCCAGGTTGCCATTAAGAAACAAGGTTTAAACATACTTTTGGAAGTACCTTTCTGTGGTAATTTCTGACTTTTGATTTTTACATGTTTTTTGTGGATTTTGAGATTTGATTTGTAGACTGGATTTTGCTGCTTGGGTTGCCTTTTTGGCAAACCTGGTATTTTCCCTTTATTCTCTTTTAGAATAAATTAAACCTTTTAAATTTCAAAATGGTTTTATGTTTCTTTTTCCTGCTCATATTTGGTAACATTTGTTTCTGTAGATTAAGGGTTGTTTTATTGTCGGCTTTCCCCTTTTTATTTCTGTAGGTCAAAGACTACTCAGTGTTTTAAAGAGAAGGCAATCTGAGCAGTCTGCCTCAAACCTGTGCCTAGATATTGGGTGACTTGTCCTCATTTTGCTGGTGGGTAATAGGATTTCAAAACAGTGACAAAAACACCTAATATAATCAAGAGAGCCATTATAATAACAAACCAGCCATTACATGGAGTGCTCAAACTCTCAAATAGCACTGGTGGCAGTTCCCCAGCTGCAGCATTGAGGGGGCTCTCCCCCCTAGGGTTTAAATACAGAGAACAAGGAAACTTAATTTACAGAATTGATATATATTACATGCGGAAGGCTGGTGCCCTGCCCAGGGTTTGTTTCCTGCCTTGCGCCATGTGTTGGCTGGGATTGGTTCCAGCAGACCCCCGTGACCCTGTATTTAGGATGTAGCGGGTTGGATAATGGATGGATGGATGGATATATATTACAATAACATAACTGGAAACTCATAACACATTACTAAATAAGAAGAAGCAACATAGTAATGTAAAACAGACAAAATAACCAACAAAGCATAAAAAAACACATTAACTTAATAATACAAAGCAGAAACAAGGACCAGTGGCCTGGTAATATAATAACAGCTACACCATCTCTGCATATTTTATATGTCATTCTTTACCCTTCACAAATAAACAGATACATGTATGCTTGAAGCAGATGTGAAGATACCTATATTTTAATAGTCACATGTATATTTTGATAAATAATGCAAACTGAATATTTTAGGCATTGAACTGGAACTTTGTTGTTTAAGCTCCTTTACTGTAAAAACATAAGAAGTTTGACAAGGCAGAGATCACTGAGTTAATCCAGCTTTTCTGGTTAGGTAATAGGTAGTGTTGCCCTTAATTTTTATAAGAAATTTGATCCATTATTGTGTTTCATATTCCCATGACCCTTTATATTAATTTAATTCAAATCTGCCTTAGACTTGTGACAGTCTTGTATACAATGCCAAAAACAAACAAAAACACTCACAATGAATAAAACAACATACATAAATGCAATAAGATATTCAATATAGAGCAATGGTGGCACCAGAGACTGTGGCAGCAACAGCAAGAACAAAAGCCATCCCATTGAATGGGAAAAATCATAGTGGCAATCAGGTAGGCATTATTTAAATATAAGAGACATCAAACTCCCACACAGGTGTACCATATAAAAGGAAACATTTGCACAGCTGTCTTGTCTTCAGTCTAGAACTGACAGCTAAGTAAGCAGGTCCTTTTCAGCATACCAAATCATAAAAATAACCATGAAAAAAACTTTCTATCCTTTTGAGTCATACACGTTGACATAGAGCTAACAGTAGGTTCAAGAGCTACAGTATCATTGGTTGTTCAAAAATCTTAAACATTTTAAATAAATACTGCCATTGAATCCACTGGTGTGAGCATTTATATTCCTGAACCATATGTCAGAAGAGAGGAGGGAGAAAACAGACCGGGTGTGATGGCTAAGGGCTTTCACAGTACTGTTTTGTCATTGTCAGGCAGCATATATTATGTATGTTCTAAAAAGAAGACAGCTGTATGCCAGCAATATTCTGTGCCAACTTCACCACCTTCCAGAAAGTTATGCAGCCAATGAGGATAGATTTCACCTTGCGTCTTCAGGTGTCAGTTAACATAGATGAAGATATCCTCAGATATCTATGTAAAAGTGTTGGTAGCTCAAGATGTCCTGTTGCCTCTTTAGATCTTTATTGAGAGTCGCACCAAGAAATTTAAAGATTTTGAAACTCCCAATAATATCCTCTGTAATTTACTGTAGATAACCAGCTCCTTGGTGTTTTCTTGATATAAAAAATTGATGTCCTGGCATCACAGTGTCAGAAGGCAGATCTCTTCTCTTCAAGCCATTGTTGGTGATCAGAGCTGAAATTGTGATGTCATCTGTAAATTTAATAATGGAATTTTGTTTGGCCATGCAGCCACAGCAAACAAGATGCACAGTAGTGGACACAGCACACTACCCTATGGGGTTCCTGTGTTGAAGATCACTGTGAAGGAGTGAATGCTGCTAATCTACAAATGCCAGGGCATACCATAAAGTCAGTCCAAAATGCAGTTGCATGACATTTCACTAATCCCTGCATGTAACAGTTGGGTACTCAGGTTTACTGGCACAT
The DNA here is from genome assembly GCF_016835505.1 of Polypterus senegalus. Classification (NCBI taxonomy): domain Eukaryota; kingdom Metazoa; phylum Chordata; class Cladistia; order Polypteriformes; family Polypteridae; genus Polypterus; species Polypterus senegalus. The sequence goes on from NC_053155.1 coordinate 239,073,576, forward strand.
TTGTAAAAAATAATTTATTGTGGTCCATACACAGTCATCTGGCACATCAGCATTTGTTACCTAGGTGTGCCAAGGACAGCCTGAGTCCAAGAAATGTGGCATTCTCTATGGATCCATTGCAATAAATTTCTTTGTGTTTTCCATTTTAATTCCACTATTCCCTTGAATTCCATTGGTATCCTAAAATATGTGATTCTCTGTTTAACAGAAATAATTCTGCAGCCTTCTTTATCAAATATGAAAGATACTCTTTTCCCTTATCCTGTTCAGAGTAGGGCATGTTCTTTCATCTCCCTTTTTTAGCTTCACTGCCTTAACAAATTTGATTAGAAGGCAAACATGTATTTGGGAAATTAAACCAAATTTTCTTGATCTTGTGACACGTTAGTTGCTGTCTTGCATCCCAAAAATAAGAAGTGAGTCTTCCTTCTTTAGCAAAACCAGCATTATTCAACTTGAAACAGGAACAACACTGTTATTTATTGTTGCAGGATCTACCACTATCCTATACACAAACACAGTGAACAGGCATAGTCAGGGCCAGGTCAGTGGCCAAGTTCCCTACATTTATAATGTTCCTTGCATCACCCGTTGGCGACAGGCGCTTATAGCACAATCTTGATCGGCTCATAGTTGTTTTCTTGATTGCCTCGGCGATGGGCAAGCAGTCTTCAACAGAAGCAGCAAATGGGTTTTGGAGGTCCCAAAAGAGTTCAGAAAGCTCACATCCCCCGCTTAGCTTTGTCCACAACGGTGTGGGCAAAGCAACCGTCTAAGTTGGGCTCGGCCATGCGGGAGAGAAAGTCAGCATTGGTGTGTGCAGCTCTGGGATGTTTTCGAACATCAAAGCAAAAGCCGGCAAACTAATAGACCACCAAGTGAGTGGGTGTTCATATCCTTCTGTTTGTACAGCTATTGAAGTGGGGCGTGGTCAATCACTATGGTAAACCAGCCATCCCCAGAGGTAGTAATAGAGGGCCTCCACCGCCCACTTAATCGCCAAGCACTCCTTCTCAATGGTCAAATAATTATGCTCTCTGGATAGCAGTTTCCTGCTGAGAAAACACTGTGAGAGCACCACTCCTAAACTGAAAGCACTTGCATCCGCTTGCAGAATAAATTAAATAGAAGAATAAACTGAAGTCTGGATTGCGCAGAACCAGGAAAGAGGATAAGGTGAATTTTAGGTCTGAGAATGCTCTGTCACAGGTATTGGTCCGGGCAACACTGCAATTCTTCCAGCCTTTTGTCAAGTCAGTGAGAGGGGTGGCCTGATGCGCAAAATTGGGAATGAACCGGCTGTAGTATCCCATGATCCCGAGAAAGGCACAAACCTTCCTCTGTGTTTTGGGATGGGGATACACAAGCACCTCCCCCACCTTGTCCATCTGAGACTGGAGCAAACCTTTTCCCGTGGAATATCCCAACTTGCACTTCATAAGGTTTCCCGTCAACCCCACTAGCTGCAAACTGTCAAGCACTGCTGAAAGGCAGACAAGATGAGATTCCCAGTTACTGAAAATGGCAACATTGTCAAGATAGGCACCCACATATGAGGAATGAGGATGCAGGATTTGGTCCATCATCTGCTGAAAGGTCAAAGATACACCATGGAGACCAAAAGGAAGCGCCATAAATTCATAAGTTCCGGAGCAGTGAACGTAGTCTTCTCGCAACTGGACTCCTCCAAGGGCACCTGCCAATAACCCTTTGTGAGGTCCAGGGTAGAAATACATGACGCCTGCCCGAGCTTCTCCAACAGCTCATCCACATGCGGCATTGGGTATGCATCAAACTTGGAAATCTTATTCAAACAGCTAAAATCAATACAGAACCGAACCAAACCATCAGGCTTTGAGACAAGCACAATTGGGCTCTGCCACTCGCTTTTGTTAGGACGAACCACGCCTAACTGAAGCATCTGCTGCACTCCTTCATGTATCACCTTCCTCATTGCCTCTGGCAGGCTATACAAGGGCACCTGTACAACAACCGGGTGGAGTTATGATTTTGTGTTCTGTAATGTCTGTCCTGCCAGGCGTGGCCAAAAAGACGTCAAAGTTACTCTCGATCAGAGATAGCAGTTCTGCTTTCTGAGTGTCAGTTAAATCATCCCCAATAACCGCCTCGGTGGGGGGGTGGGGGCGCTGCAGACGTGACCATGACATCGTATAGTTCATGCCGCTTCTTCAGCAGGTTAATATGCAAAACCTGTATGTGCTTCCGCTGCCCTGGAATCCAAATTTTTTAATTCATGGAATTACACTCACAAAAGAATATGCTCTTCTATGGCTGCCGGACCCAACTACTCAGCCCAAAATTTATGTTGATCCAACGGAATCAACACTAGCACCTATCCCCCTCCCTTTTTAAACTAGTAAAGTTTACTTGTCATGTCATAATTACATTTTTGTTCCTCCTGCATATGCTGCTGATGTTCCACCACAATAGAGGGCAATCTGGCAACCTATTCTTGCAGCAAAACGACTCGGTCAACAAATCTCCCCCCATGGTGTGTCTCACAAGTCCCTATCCATTCTTCCCAAAAAATGTCCAACAACCCATGTGGTTGGCGGCCAAATAATAGTTCAAAGGACTCAACCTGGTGGACGCTTGCAGGGACTCTCAGAAAGCAAACAGGAGGAAAGGCACTACTGTACCCGAGGAGGTCAGATCGTCATGGGCCACTCACCGAATCATCTGTTTTAGGGTTTTATTGTATCATTCAGTCAAGCCATTCGTCTGTGGAATATAAACCATGGAGTGTAACTGCTTAATTGAAAAACATTTGCATAATTGCTTCATGATGTGAGACATAAAGGGCATGCCTTGATCAGTCAAAATCTCACAAGGGATACCAATACACGTAAACATGTCTGAGAGTGCTTTTGTAATAGACCGGGAGTTCACCCACCACAGCATGGCTACTTCTTGGTATCTTGTGGTGTAATCGTCTAATATGAGCATATACTGAAAGCCACTTTTACTCCTTGGAAACCGACCAAGAATGTGTAATCCCACCCTCTCAAAGAGGACATCTAAAATAGGCATCGGTACAAGGGTAGCCCTGGCAGGTCTCTGAGTATTTCACAGTCAAGACAAGCCTTACAGAATTGTTCCACATCCCGGGCCTATATTCACCCAATAAAAGCATTTCGAAATGCGTTCCCTCGTCTTTTCTGCATCGAGGTGACCCCCCAAAATGTGACTGTGAGGTATGTTCAAAACCTTCTCCCTATGCCCACTTGGCAAACACCAGCTGCTTGATACACCCATCACCCATGCAATCAGAAATCATCTGATACAGGAAACCGTCCTTAATTAAAAATTGTGGTGTCTTAAAGTTCAGGACCTCTCACTCCAAATAGTAAGAGTGATTTGTGACGTGGGCTTGTTTGAAGGTGAAATCCAAGATGCTATCAGCTTGTTGTAGGCTAGCAAGCTCTGTCTGAATGGCAGCCGCTGCCTCCTCTGTGTCCAATGCAGCTTCACGTGCACTTCTCACTGCTATTTCGTTTTAGTCTGGGTCCAAAATCCGTGTCCAGTCTGAGGAGGCTGTAGGTGCGAGTGATGGCTTTGAAGTCTGCCAGCTGTCTCGGCTTTGGATCATTTATGTTAGGTAGAATGCCTAATTGAGGCTGGGCTGTCTCATGGCCTTGGAACCCCTGCAGATTTAGTTTTTTCCTCCAGCCCTCTGGAGTTTTTTTTTTTCTGTCCTCCCTGGCCATTGGGCCTTACTTTATTCTTTGTTAATTAGTATTGCCAATTTTGTATATTTTTTCTGTTTTCTTTCTTCATTTTGTAAAGCACTTTGAGCTACCTCATTTGTATGAAAACGTGCTATACACATAAATGTTGTTGCTGTTGTTGTCGGGTCTTCACTTGATGATTCATCCTACACCTTGCTGGACAACTCCAGGTCAATTTCAAACCCTGTTCCTTGACTGACATTGTCTGCAGTGAGCCCCTGTCTATCCACTCTATCCACTGCATGGGAGGCACTCCATGGGAAAAGGACATTGCTTTTATGTGTTAAGAGTGGCCAGGGTGAGGTGTCTAATATGGCAGTCCAAACCTTAAAGTTCTTCCCTTTAAATTTCAGAGGGAGTAACACAGTATAATGGCATAGGTTTTAATGACCCCAAAGATGCAATGGATCTGCACTTGCTCTGTGGTCTTATAAGGGGTCTGCCATAGTGAGTCACAGCAGACTACACAGAGGTCACTACCAGAGTCCAACAGTGCGGAGAGTTCCCGCCTAGCCAACTTAATAGAGAACATAAAATTGTCCTTCTTTAACCTCTTGGGGGAAACTTGAGAGCTGCATATCTGGGCCAGATCGATGGTCACGGTTTTGTGTAGGTAGGAGATGGCACACCCAAGCCAGATGTTCCAGTTGATCACAGTGAAAATAGCTGTATTCAGTTCACGCTATGGTATTCTCACAATGGTGTCTTTCACCCGTGGTGCTGGTGACCCTAGAAATCTGTGCTGGTTAGATTGAAGTTGGGGTCAAGCCTGGGTAGCCCCATTGTTTCCAGGTGGCTTGTGCACCCTCCAGTCTGTGGATCAGGTCTAGCAGTGAGTGGATGTCGTTCTGTAGCATTTCATCACAAAGACTCTTGTCTATCCCTGACAGGACTACATCAATAGTGAGTTTCTCCACAATGCACCCAAAAGTGTCTCAGCGAATCCAGCTGTAAATCAGGAGTACTAAGTCCTCAATCTGTCCTCATATAGGGGGATCTGGATCAATATGCCACAGACGTACGGAGGAGGATCTATTGCTTCATAATCATTGAGTCTTTCAAGAAGGAAGTTTTGCACGGCCTGTAGGGCCTTCCCAGTTAAAAATGGGGCCATGATAGCTGCCCAGTTTTCCCTTCCTCAGTGCATCAATGTTGTTGTGTGCTTGAAGCAGAACAGGAAACTCTCCGGGTTATCCAAGGGAGCCATCTTCACCAGCACATCCCTAGAGAGCACAAAGGCTGGAGTGCCCGCAGGAGCCTCATTTTGCTTTGCTGGTAATAGGATATCATATGCCTCTTGGGGTTCCATTTGTGCAAGCCCTGCACCCCAAAAACAAGGTAGAGCCTCAGTACTTTAGTAAAACCAGCTTTATTGAACCTGAAACAAGAATAGCACAGTTATTTATTGTAGCAGGATCTACCACTCTCCAATATACAGTCAGTGGCCAAGTTATACTGTTCCCTGGATTTATAATGTTCCTTGCATCACCCATCGGTGACAGGTGCTTATAGCGTGATCTTGATCAGCTTGTAATTGTTTCTGTGGTGCTGCAAACATGGGGGCGGTGGGCAAGCAGTCTTCCACAGAAGGGGCAATGGGGGGAAATCCCAAAAGGATTCAGAAACCACACATCTCAAAAAGTACTTTATTACCACTTAGTGGCACCTTTTTTTTTTTGCCATTTTGATAAATAAAATCTGTATTTGATTTGTGTGGTTTTATTTTAGAATTATTTAGATAAGATGTAGCTATTAAGTGAATAAAATGTGTGCATTTAAACAGAACTTTTGTAAAAAGGCTTGGAGAAAAGCAGTTGCATGCACATGACAGGTAGTCCTGACAAGCAGGCAATTAGCTCACACGTCAGGGGGATTAATGACAACATGCTGCCAAGACATGGCGGGAGAGAGGTTGCAAAGGAGTACATTTTTAGAGGACATTGTAGGCTAAGGTTGAAACCACTTTAGAAGAGGAGAAAAGGAGGCCACTAGATCTTGTCTTCTTTTGAACCAGCAACTAAATATACTGATTGGAGGAACAGAGTATTGAATCCTGGGATGCATTTATGCAAACAGACAATAATTCTTGAGAAGATATGCAAATGTAAAGCAAATAATAAAAACAAGTTTCACTCTTTCTTAAATATATTTAAGCTCAGGTAAAGCAACCAGTGTGTTTACACTTGTAAGAAGGTGCGGAATAGGGGCCTGTAAACTTTGATTCTCAGTTATACAGTATTTGACTGATATATGCCATAAAGCCATAGCATAAAAGAAGTCACTGACACCATACAGCTTTTGACAGAGGCAGATGACATATGGCTATTGATTTAGAGGGATGACACCCAGCTTTTAATATGAGAAATGTACGATAGTGTTTGGTATATGAAAGAGAAATGGCATTGAAAGATCTGAAGATGCAATGAAATATCATACTATAAAAGAGTGAAAGTACAGTAACACCTACAAAATAAAAATGCACCCCAAAGAGAAGAGGAAAAAGGCTGCACCATGATGGTGGATACTTTAAAAAAATATCTTAGTTTGGTAAAGAAGAATGGACTCTCTAATTTACATAGGTATCTCTCTCCTAGTTATGATGACATTGATTTGAATCTTTAAGGTTGTTTGTTTTCTTCTTCTTTTTGGCTTTTAGTATTTGATGCCTGGTTTCTCAGTAAATAAACTTAAGTAATGATTGAAATAAAATTTGAATATCATCTCATTGAAGCTACCATGGTTACTGATATTATCTGCCATGAGTGATGATTGCATAGTGAGTCCTGCTCATTCAGATGAATTGTATATGTTTTGTTAATGATATGTATGTCTTCAAGTTCGAGCTGTGCTCATTCATGCAATTAGATGCGTACTTAGCTCTTTCAGAGGTATTATTTTGAGAGCCATACAATAAAGGTAACCCAACAGACCAGGTGGGAGGTTTTACTGGCCTTTGTTAGAGTATCCGTGCAGATCTGTCTAAGGTAACAAACTTTCTACAAGCAGAACTACACCCTTGTATTCAGACAGGAGTACAGCTCTTAAAGCAGCATTTGCTGATGTAGTTCGAAATGCATCTCTTTCAGGGATAATGATTTGAGAACTGATGGATAATAGCATCCTAGTATGAGTACATCTTCTGAATTCAGCACCTTCTGGCCCATTAAGGTATTGAAGCAAAGACAGCCAGCACTGGCCATTTTAAGATAATTTTGCTTTGTGTTTGAGGTTACCATTATAGTAACCAGGATGCAGACTGTTATATCTATAATCCAGTAAAGCAACAACAGACCCTTGGCCTAAGTTGTGTTTGAGACATGAATGATTAGTAAATGTCAAACAGATAATATTGCAGGGTGTACATGTAAACCAAGGTTAATAATTTAGGGATTACCATTATTAACTTGTCCACCAGTTTAAAAAGAACCTCAGAGGTATAAACAATTAGCTAACCACAAGCTTGAGTATATACAATACAATGCAATTACACTAAATGAAAAATTGAAAATTTTTTTTGACCTAGTTCCTAATGTTTATAGGTCCAAAAAAATATCATGCTCCATGTTCCAAAACAGCTTTTTATGTGAGGAAACTCTGTGAGCTGTCTTATGATATACTCCATAGAAAGTAATAAAAGAAACAGCAGGAGACCTAACTGGATGTCAAGCAGCTAAGGCCAGTTGAGCACATTTTCACACTTATTTTTCTGTAATTATTTTATTGAGTTTCTCACAATTTTTTCCTGGCTGATGATGTTCTATCGTATATACTTTGAGAAAATAATATTTCTGTGACATCACAATGCTACCAATGTGTGGCTTTATGGGGAACTAGTCCCGTAAGATAACATTTTATGTCACAATCATTAGCTGTCAGCTTTTCTGATTTATGTAAAAATGTTTGTCTCTGTTATATTTACAATTTTTTTGTTATTTTATTGTGATTAATAATATTGTTACATCGCATCCTTATTTTTTTTGCAAAGTTTTAAGATATCTCCAGACATTAGTGTGTTTTGTGCTCAATGTAAGTAAGACAAAGTAGGCAGTACCTCCCTCAGCCACAGGCTTATTTCTTAGCTCCTTTAGATGTTACAGCCTGTTTGCACCATATACTGTATATGAAGGAATATTTCAGACAAAATTAAATAAATAAATAAATGAGCAAATAAATAAAAGTACTGTGAAATGTGAGCATAAATAAATAAATGTGTCACGAAATTTGTTTTTTGTTGCTTATTTATTTATTTTATTTTGTCTGTAACATTCCTGCAAACCGTCATAAAATACGACTTGAAATAAAACTGTCACTTTCACTCGTCAAAGTTGAGAGGGTGGGCTCTAACACGCCCTCTAGTTATTGATTGGTGAATCGATAGCACAAGAATTAATTAGAAAAATGCTTACTACTTCCGATGAAATGGATTCTACCAAAGATATTATGTATTTCAGAGAGAATTGAAGATTTATCGGAAAAAATTTATAGATAGATAGATAGATAGATAGATAGATAGATAGATAGATAGATAGATAGATAGATAGATAGATAGATAGATAGATAGATACTTTATTAATCCCAAGGGGAAATTCACATATTATTGCACATATTAATTGCAATGTTGTTACAATTTTTTCCACTGATCAGAGTTGTAAAGTTGTTTGAAAAAGTAACTGCGAATATGCACCTGACTTTATACTCATAAAACAAAGGTCAAATATTCAATTCAAAATATTAGTTGGCGCTGCTTTGGGCATTCCATGTCAAAGTACCTAAACTAATACAGCCGTATATCAAACTGGCTCATTCTCCTTGTGATCGTCTTCTCCGATACACCATATAGATCAGTAATCGGTCGTACTTTTAAACCGCATAACAGAAGATGTTCTATTGACTCTGCTAGAATGTCAAAGGATGAACTGGAGTGTAGTAGAGTCCCTTCCACCAGTTCTTCGATATTTTCAAAAATAGTTTTATCTATTTCGGAGTCTAAAAGGGCCATCAACATTGCAATTTCTTCCGATAAATCTTCAATTCTCTCTCTGTAATACATAATATCTTCGGCAGAATCCATTTCATCGGCAGTAGTAAGCATTTTTCTAATTAATTCTTGTGCTATCGATTCACCAATCAATAACTAGAGGGCGTGTTAGAGCCCACCCTCTCAACTTTGACGAGTGAAAGTGACAGTTTTATTTCAAGTCGTATTTCATGATGATTTGGAGGAATGTTACAGACAAAGTTAAATAAATAAGCAGCAAAAAACATTTTTCGCGACACATTTATTTATTTATGCTCTCATTTCATGACATATTTATTTATTTAGGCACTTATTTCATGACACATTTATTTATTTATGCTCACATTTCACAGTACTTTTATTTATTTGCACATCTATTTATTTATTTCATTTTGTCCGAAATATTCCTCCATACATATGCTGTGTTTCTGCCCCTCTATCACTACTTTGACATAAGCATCTAGTGTTGGAACACTAGAACTAAGGTAATAACCTCTTTACTATGCCTGCATGGCATTGAATCACATGTTTACCTGGTTAAGAAGTCTAAATTCTCAAATGCCAGTCTTCCTTCATTCTAATATCATTTTGAGAGGTATTTGATTTTCATTCTTTTTGCTCTTCTTAGGTTTCCTGTGAATAAAATAATGTTCACCACTCTGAAAAGATTTAAAATATTAATGCATGGTTCTAAAAGTAATAAAATTAGTTTTCCAGTAACTATTATTCTATTAAGTGTGCACAAAATATGATATTAACATTTTATATATATTTAACATTTTGCCATCAAAATAAAGTACAGCTTGTACTTTTTATGTAATGTTAGATAGAAATTTGTGTTAATTGTACCATGTGTAGCAAATTTTTACAAACAGCACACATTTCAATTCTGATTATCAGAAGGAAATTCTCTAACTGGTTTGTCAGTCTCCCACATTTTTCAGAGATAATTTTTTCTATTTCTTTCCCTAAGGATTATATATAGCAGTGTTGAAATTTGCTTTTAGGAAAAAAAAGTAAAAGAAAGTCCTATTAGTTGTACCATAAGCTTCAAAAAGTAACATTAGTGACATGTCAGTTTGTGTTAAGATCATCTGCAGCTTTTTTCTAAGGACATTTCTTCCAAGCTTCTGCACAATGACAGCAAAATGCAAGATAGCAGGAGCTCTGGAGATTGATCTGCCTTGATGTCTAATATTAACTTACATCATTGAGGCCAAGGAGCAGGTTACCAAGGTTGGATTGGGCAAAAATAGCGTTTATTCATTGAACCTTAAGATGGAACTTAGGGAGTGCCGTGATCCTTTCAGGCCTGTCACCATTTGTAAGTTTTTGGTTGGCCCTCTTTTTTATGACTTGCAGTGATGAGAGCATCTCTCCAAGGACTTGAATGTCTGAGTGATATAAAACCAGGCCAGTCAAACTAAAGAGGATCTGTTCACTAACCTGTTTGTATTGAATAGTCCCCATAAATAATTTAAAGCAATGACTGCTAGCTATTATTGCAAAAATAGTGGATTGCATTTGGACACATGCCTCTTGCTTGTAAGTCAATAGAAAACACTTCACCTAGTGAGAAGACCACAGTGTCGGCCAGCCTACCCCATTTGTTTTATAACATTGCAATTTAAAACCATCAGAATGATAGCATAAAACTGTAAAGACCCTGGAAGAAAGAAAATAATTTTCTTTTGTTAGAAACAAATGTAGTTGTTTTCCTCTGCGCTGATGCAGGTTACTTGGTTCAGTGTTTTCAGGGCCTGGTTTTTAGATTGAGGGCACCTATCAAGAACACGCGACTGCATGTTTAATAGGGGAGCGTTGGCTGGGAACATGACAAACGCTGTTTGGTTTACACGGCTAATAGGAGTTTGATGATCTTGTTGTCAGTGACCTGCTATAGCCCGACCTTCATACTGAATAGATTTTTAAAATGTCACTGACAGACGACATATATCTGAGTTGCCATGTTGTGTATTTTTTTCCTATCTACCTGTTTTGAGTCAATATTTTTGTAGTTGTGGCATTCATAGAGCAATGATTTTATACCTAATATATTTTTATCATATCTAGCATTTTATTAGAAGCAGGAAAAAAAATGCTCTTTTCTGTAGACTATTAGTGACTCGAAAATATGGGTCACTAAGGGCAGCTGTTTAGTGTGTGTTTCTAGTCACCACATTTACACCCTAGCAGTATTTATCGAAGCTATTCTACATCGCTACTACAAAAGGCAAATATAAAAATGGGATCTTGGTAATAAATTGAGGGATGATGTTGGTGGGGTAGGGAAGCAAAACTTTACATAAAGAAAAGAAGGCACTTGGAGCAAACACTGCACAGGAATACCCATCCATCTTCTGAGGTTATGTGACTTGTTCCAGGTTGTACAGTGAGTTAGGGGTGAGTTAGGGATGGGGGTTGTAAGAAAATACAAGAACACAGAAAGAGAGTTGGTGTTCCACAAGGGTATCCTACCATAAAATGAATAAAACATGAGGTGGCAAAAAAATACAAAAAAAAGAAGAGACCGTACAGGTCGTTGCAAAATACAAAGTAAATCATTGACACGGGTTACACAAATGAATGTCAACTTTCAGAGCTTATGTTGTTGCTTCTTTATTTATTTTAGTTCTGGATTAAACATGTTCTTTTTACCATCCTTTTATTTAGAAAACAGCATAATAACAAAATACAACTCGATCAACCAAATGAAAATTACAAAACAAGTACATGGAACTTGGCACTAAACCCTTACTCAACAGAATTAAGCAACTTAAAAAATGAATCAACAGAAATGTAACTCTGTTTATTCTTTAGTTTAACTGGTCATATATATTGTGGAACGAGCCCCAGACGCAGACAGGTAATACCATGTTGGTATTAAGCACCACCATACATTTATTTACAGTTAATATTTACAAGTATAAGTGCACCACAAACCCCCAAGACTCCCCAAAGTCCAGGCCTCACACTACACAATGCCTCTTCAGGCCGCCCCACTCCTCTCCACCAAGCTCTGTCCTTCTCCTCACCCGACTCCAGCCTTGAATGAAGGGAGGCGGCCCCTTTTATAGTCACCCGGATGTGCTCCAAGTGCTTCCCGGCAATCATCCACCGGCACTCCCCAGTGTGGTGGAAGTGCCGGCTGCGTAACCGGAAGCACTCCGGGTGTCCCCGATCCTCTTCCCCCCAGCACTTCCGGCTGTGGTGGAAGTGCTGAGGTCCAGGGCTCTGTAGGCATTGGGGTGACCCCTGGCGGTGACCACGGGCCCCTACAGGGATGAGCTTCAATGTTCTCTACCTGTGGTCCCCAAGGCAGTCACCCTATCGTGATCTGGAGGAGGCGCAAGCCCTCCTCTGGTCCTCCTGGGTGTCCCGGCTGGGTACCACCCCCAGCCGCATGCCACAATATACAGTGGTACCTCGGTATACGTCTGCTTTGGAATAAGTCCAACTTGGTATACGTCCTGTTTGGACACGAAAAATTTTGCTTCGTATATACGACCTTTGTTTGGAATACGACTCGTGTGCTAACCTTGTTTACCTCTCTCGAGACAAAGCCACGACTGCCCACGAGCGTTAGTGCGCCAGTTGCTAGCATTCAGTGAACAACCCGCGCTATAACTCTCTGTGAACTTTCACATGTGTGGTATAGCGGGTCCACAGCTCCTGTCAAAGTCCAGGTTTAAAATAAATAATCACTGCACTTGCAGCTTGGTGAGGGGGCGTGGTGGTTATGTGGCTGAAGGTTGTCAGGGCGATTAGCGATGTGGGCGTTTCTCACCAAAGTGCACTTGTGAGGGACCGTCCGCATTCATGATTGTTCCTGGGGCTGCTTATCTTGATAAACAGAAGCGCGAGTCAGCTAGAAGGGGAGGAAAAAGAAAGAACGGATCGGAGGTTGAGTGAGTGAGAGAGAGAGAGAGCGAGCGAGCAAAGTAGCTGAAGTAGAAGGAGTTAACGTCAGCTGCAAGTAGGGCGACTCCCCTGTTGGGAAGCAAGGGGGCCGCCAGGTAAAAAGGCACCGGGCTTCTTCTTGGTTTTTTTTTTTTTAAAGAATGCTTCCTGCTATATTTTAACTTCGTTGTTTTAAGAAGACTTTTTTCTATTGTTTTTAACCTCCACGTTTCACTTCTGATTTTATGGATTATTTATTAGAACTTTGGAGACTGAACTTTAATTTGAACACCTTGTTTTGTTAATTGTTTTAATAAAAGCACTTTGCACTTTTTCACCATCCCCTTGCTTTGTTGAGGCACATTACCAACGGTGTAGGTTTCAAGGGCTCCCCGGCAGCAGATGGCAGCATACAGTAAACCCGCATCATCACAACATGATTTTGTGGTTTTTTCATGTAAATTTGAATTGTTGATTGTTGAAAAGTATGAAGGTGGCATGTGTATCCGGGACATGGCTGTTGCATACTATTTGCTGAGAATGATGGTATCTGCGATTGTGAAAAACAAAGATGTTATTAAAAAGTAAAGTGAGGTAAAATTTTCATTTATTTCATCTAATTGCTTTTGCATTTATGTATTTTAGTATTAAGTAGTGTTTAAATTATTTTATACAACCCCATCAATGTATAATATGCCAATAGCAATAGGATTTTTTTTTTTCATTGGAACGGATTAATCATTTTCCCATTATTTCTTATGGGAAAAATTTGTTTGGTATACGTCCTGTTTGGTATAAGTCAAAGGGTCTGGAACGAATTAAGGACATATACCGAGGTTCCACTGTATATATATATATATATATCCATCCATCCATCCATCCATTTTCCAACCTGCTGAATCTGAACACAGGGTCACGGGGTCTGCAGGAGCCAATCCCATCCAACACAGGGCACAAGGCAGGAACCAATCCCGGGCAGGGTGCCAACCTACCACAGGACACACACAAACACACCTACACACCAAGCACACACTAGGGCCAATTTAGAATTTCCAGTCCACCTAACCTGTATTTCTGTGGACTGTGGGAGGAAACTGGAGCGCCCGGAGGAAACCCACGCAGACACGGGGAGAACATGCAAACTCCACGCAGAGAGGACCCGTGAAGTGAACCCGGGTCTCCTAACTGCGCCACCGTGCCGCCCATATATATATATATGTAAATATATGTAGTTCTTGTTAAAATTGTACATTGGACTAGGATTTCTGTCACAACCCTGACAGTTAAGTTCTATAGTAAAAATATTTATATTATGTGTAGATTAAATATATATTAGGAAGATACATGTATTAGATATCAATGTTTAAATTCATTCATTCATTGCTTGAGTTGGTGTTTAAGAACTGCTGAAGTACATTACATTTTCAGTATAATTCATATATTCAATACCATTTAGCAATGCAATGTTGCAGGAAGCATGAGTCTTCCAGGCAGCGTCAGGCTCCATACAACTGAATCTCTACCCTGCACCTTTGATCTCCAGTCCCCTTCCACTTCCGAGACTGTCTGCCTCTACTGATCAAGTGAGTATTGAATTGGTAAAACTCACAAATAAGGCTGTCGGGCTAGATGGAATCAGGCCCATGGTGCTAAAAATCATACAGTATGTCCTTATGCTTTGTGGGGTCCTTCAGCATCTGTTATCCCTATTCCTGAATTTATAGAAGGTTCCCCAGCTCTGGAAAACATCCGTTGTAGTCCCAGTACCAAGGAAAGAGTATTCCAGTGATCTCAATGACTTCATACATCATAAAGATCTTTGAGAGGCTGGTCTTAAAACAGCATTGATTCCTAGTTTCAAAACATCTTAATCCTCTACAGTGTGCCTGTCAGGCATATATAGGGGTGGAGGATACTCCACAGAAACTACTCCCACATGGACAAAGCTGCCATCACAGTCAGGAGAATATTCTTTGCTTTTTCCAGTGGCATTAACACCACTTTTTATGCAATTCTGCTTCATTGACAGGGGAAAAATCCCAAGGCTATGCCCAGATATCCTCACCAACAGACAGCTATTTATGAGGCTCATTGACTGCATGTCAGAAATGGTGGTTTGTAATAATAGGGCACTTCAGAAAACTGTCTGGTTTCTCATCCTGTTTACCAGCTGCAAAATGAATTTTCAGCAAAATACTAGTGCTTGCCATCTACATAAATTCTCAGAGGACTGCTCCTTCATAGGCTGCATTAATAATGAAGATGACTTGGACTACAGGCGGTTCATAAAGGACTTTGTCTTGTTGTGGAACTCGATATCAGCATGACAAAAGAGTTGGTGGTGAACTTAAAGTGTGCCAAAAATCTCTGAGACCAGCCAACACTCAGGAGGAGGAAATTGAAGTGGTGCAGAGATACAAGTACCTGGGGGTAAACATAAGCAGAAAATTGGATTGGTCTGGTAACACAGTGGCACTGTACAAGAAGGGCCAGAGGAAATTGTACTTGCCAAGAAGACTCAGGTCTATTGATACAAACAGCAAACTGCTGGAAATGTTCTATCCGTCCATAGAAGCCAGTATGGTGTTCAACGCTGCAGTCTCCAGGGGAAGCAGCAGAAGCTCAATGCCTGAACAAACTTATCGGGAAAGTTTTTTCCATCACAGGGAGAACACTGGACACAACAGAAGCTGTTGTGGAAAAGAGAGTGATGGCAAAATTGGATGCCATCATGAAAAATCCCCTCCATCCCCACAAGGAGGTGGTCTATTGAAGGACTTTTAGCCATAGTCTCATTCCTCCACACATTCTAAGACGTGACTTTGGAGTCTTTTCTGCCCGGTGCTGTCAGGCAATTCAGTACTTCCTCTCAA
This sequence comes from Polypterus senegalus, assembly GCF_016835505.1. Classification (NCBI taxonomy): domain Eukaryota; kingdom Metazoa; phylum Chordata; class Cladistia; order Polypteriformes; family Polypteridae; genus Polypterus; species Polypterus senegalus. The sequence goes on from NC_053155.1 coordinate 239,089,115, forward strand.
TATCCCAGACTAAAAATACCCTTTAAATTCACTTGTATTCATTTTGCTATTTCTGCAAATTCATACTCTTTTAAGTTTACTTGTATTCATTTTGTTATTTCTGCACAATATACATTTATTTATTTATCTATTGATTTTATTGTTTGTCTGGTAAGTCTCAATCTTTGTTTTTTTTTATATTTTTGCTGTTGTATGCATCTAAATTTCCCCTTGGTATTACGAATTTTAATCTAATCTAATTTTATCTAGTCCATGGATCAGAAGCCAATCCATCCAGTGTATATCAAAAGATTCATATACTCATACATATTCATTCATATTGAATATTACAATGTATAAGGAAGCAGAAGGACTCAGAAAATCCACATACTGTAGATTCAAGAGAGAGGCATGTAAACTTCACACATTGAACCATCATAAAGAGCAAAATGGGTCAGGAGAGGAATCATAAATCTGAAGAACAAAAGCAAGGGCTGATACCAGGAAGACAAAATGATTGCGAACCAACAACAAAAAAAAAGTTAAAAATTAGTTTCTTTTTGGTTCAAAACCAAACTGATAAATGTGGCACAAAGTTCAAATTGCCTAGTCAAAAGGCTGTAACTAAGAATTGTAAATAAAACACCATTATTATACAGAATGTCTATAAGCTTGGGCAACAAATGATGTGTGAAGCTGTTTTAACTACTGTTGTGCCAATGATGACACACAGCGTTACTTCGGATACTGCACTCCCCAGCAGCAGGTTGCTGCATAACAGCAAACACCCCTCAAAATGACATAACCAATTAACAAAAAACATACCGAAAATTGAAATAACAAGTTCTTAAGTCAACTAAATTCCTTTTAACTCAAAACTATAACAAAAAATGCAATGTTCTTAGACAAAAAATTCTTCAGCTCAGACAAAATTAATAAAAAAACATTGAATCATAACAACAGATAATCAACAAAATTATACTTGTTTTGAGTTTGAAAATGCTGAGGCAAAATTTCCCCACAACAGCTACAGATTTTAAAGATTAAATCGTGACACCACATTGGGTACTAAAGTCATCCTTGATGCCATTGAATCGTTGTGTTAGAGTTTGGAGTAGACAAAGTTTTAGATGAGGGAGGAAGAGATTGAGTTACACATGAAAAGACAAAGAAATAGGAGGTGAGAGACGGATTGCTTTGTTGTACTATTGAGGTAGGAAAGTGCTGAGCCACCTGCCACGTAGACAGAACTTCAAGATGTTCTGCTTCCACACCTTTTTACTTTATATTTTGTCTTCTCCGTTTTGTAAACTTTTAATAGCTTTTACTTCTAAAAAATACTCATGCCATCATTTTTGTATAATATACACACACACATATATTTACAAATTAATCTGGTAGACAATAGACATTTAGGGACCTTCAAAACTAGTCTATTTTTTTATATTTCATTTTTTTTAATTGTTTTTATGGTGCCACGTTTGGAGTCCAGTAAGTAAATTATGTTTTTTCTTAAATACCTGGTTTTCTGTCTTATCAATATAAAACTATTTTTTCTAAAAGGAAGACAATCAGCTCTTTAAAACAGGCTTTACAATTAAACTAATTTTAATGGTATGTATATATTAATGTATGTGTGTATGTATATATTTTAATACTGATGTACTTTTGGTTAGAAACTATACTCATTACAGTCTTTTATCTTTATTACTTAGCATTTCAAGTAACTGTTTTTCTCAAACCACCCAATCTAATGACAATTTTACATTTACATACTTTTCCTCTGTTCTATCTTGTCATTTATTTCTTTGTTTTTAAATGTAAATCTGGAATGTCTCCAAGTCCATTTATAATTTATAGCTTCGACCAGAGGAAGAAGATAGTGCAGCAGTATGGCATATTGGGCTTTACTTGCTGATCTTGGCTTCTTCATATTTTGGGTTGGGTACTGGGGCCAGGTTATCGAGCCCAGACTAAGTCATAGTCACCGTTACCATAGATTTCAGATTTTGTCAATCATTACAGGACATAATGGATCTGACTTCTGCAAGAGTACAATGGTAAAGTCAATTGATCCTGCCTAGTCCAATATCCATCCCTAAAAGGTCATCACTTAAAATATGCCATTTCAGCCATATGTGCACAGCCATGATCTGCACTGTCTCTATTCCATGTGTATGTTTTTACTTTTTTATTCTTAAACCTGCCTGCTACATTAAAATTAGTTTATGGTAAATGGCAAACCTCAATGTTGCTCCTTTTTTCGGCAGAAAAAATCTGCTGGCACAAATCAAAATTATTAGTCAGGTAAACTGCAAAATGAGAATGCACAAGTACATGTGAATCTTTATGCATGAGCAGTGGTAATGAGTTAGCTACTTTCTTCAAGGTTGTCAATCTCCTTTCTTGACAGGATAGACTCACTTTTCATTGATGCACTGGCAGGCAGAGAGTAATGGGATTCCTGTTTTTCTTAATATTCGTGACACTGTTGGTACTGTATATTCAGAGCAGACATACACATTACCCCTATGGCTTGATGCTCCACTCCTCCTTGTCTTCTCTTTAACTGTTTTCCTATATAGGCGGTCCAGTGATCACACTACTGACAGTAGTATCTCCTGTATATGATTAATATTTTATGTCATGAAAATGAATTAGACATTGTCATGTGCGTGTGTGCATAGGGAGCAGTTTAAGGGCTTTGGTGGTAGTAATTCTCCGCGCTCCAGAGGTTGGCACTGTGTGATGATGCCTTCTCTTTCCTCCCTCTGCAGACCAGAAGACTGACGGTTTTTCCATCACTGACATCACTTCTGGTGTCCATCTGCCTGGACCCGTCCCTTTCTACCGGAAGTCAACTCTGCCATTGTTTTGATCAGTCAGAATATATGGTTGTAAGACATGGATGCTATCCAGTGACCACAGATGAAGACTGGACTTCTTCGTACTGTGCCTCTTCAGAGAATCATTGGGTACCACTAGTTTGACTTTGTGTCGAATGAGTGGTTGCTCATGTTGTCCTAAATGAGGCACATTACCTGCATTGTAAGGGAGGGTCAGTTATGGCACTTACAGCCATGTGGCGTGATAACCTGAGCGGTCGGACAAGGCCAAGGGGAAACTCACTTAACACCTGGCGGTGGCAGATAGATGGTCATTTCCAGAGGGTGGGTCAGGACTGCGTGTCTGCCTTGGAGGGGTTGCCAACCAGGATCCTAAGTTGTTTCCTTCTGTGGTGGGTGGAACATGCTGTACCAGTGCATGCTCCACAACCAAAACCAGACTCCTGTCTGAAAGACGCCTTTATTAACGCTATTAATCACAGTGGCACTGTACAAGAAGGGCCAGAGGAAATTGTACTTGCCAAGAAGACTCAGGTCTATTGATACAAACAGCAAACTGCTGGAAATGTTCTATCCGTCCATAGAAGCCAGTATGGTGTTCAACGCTGCAGTCTCCAGGGGAAGCAGCAGAAGCTCAATGCCTGAACAAACTTATCGGAAAGTTTTTCCATCACAGGAGAACACTGGACACAACAGAAGCTGTTGTGGAAAAGAGAGTGATGGCAAAATTGGATGCCATCATGAAAAATCCCCTCCATCCCCACAAGGAGGTGGTCTATTGAAGGACTTTTAGCCATAGTCTCATTCCTCCACACATTCTAAGACGTGACTTTGGAGTCTTTTCTGCCCGGTGCTGTCAGGCAATTCAGTACTTCCTCTCAATATCCCAGACTAAAAATACCCTTTAAATTCACTTGTATTCATTTTGCTATTTCTGCAAATTCATACTCTTTTAAGTTTACTTGTATTCATTTTGTTATTTCTGCACAATATACATTTATTTATTTATCTATTGATTTTATTGTTTGTCTGGTAAGTCTCAATCTTTGTTTTTTTTTATATTTTTGCTGTTGTATGCATCTAAATTTCCCCTTGGTATTACGAATTTTAATCTAATCTAATTTTATCTAGTCCATGGATCAGAAGCCAATCCATCCAGTGTATATCAAAAGATTCATATACTCATACATATTCATTCATATTGAATATTACAATGTATAAGGAAGCAGAAGGACTCAGAAAATCCACATACTGTAGATTCAAGAGAGGCATGTAAACTTCACACATTGAACCATCATAAAGAGCAAAATGGGTCAGGAGAGGAATCATAAATCTGAAGAACAAAAGCAAGGGCTGATACCAGGAAGACAAAATGATTGCGAACCAACAACAAAAAAAGTTAAAAATTAGTTTCTTTTTGGTTCAAAACCAAACTGATAAATGTGGCACAAAGTTCAAATTGCCTAGTCAAAAGGCTGTAACTAAGAATTGTAAATAAAACACCATTATTATACAGAATGTCTATAAGCTTGGGCAACAAATGATGTGTGAAGCTGTTTTAACTACTGTTGTGCCAATGATGACACACAGCGTTACTTCGGATACTGCACTCCCCAGCAGCAGGTTGCTGCATAACAGCAAACACCCCTCAAAATGACATAACCAATTAACAAAAAACATACCGAAAATTGAAATAACAAGTTCTTAAGTCAACTAAATTCCTTTTAACTCAAAACTATAACAAAAAATGCAATGTTCTTAGACAAAAAATTCTTCAGCTCAGACAAAATTAATAAAAAAACATTGAATCATAACAACAGATAATCAACAAAATTATACTTGTTTTGAGTTTGAAAATGCTGAGGCAAAATTTCCCCACAACAGCTACAGATTTTAAAGATTAAATCGTGACACCACATTGGGTACTAAAGTCATCCTTGATGCCATTGAATCGTTGTGTTAGAGTTTGGAGTAGACAAAGTTTTAGATGAGGGAGGAAGAGATTGAGTTACACATGAAAAGACAAAGAAATAGGAGGTGAGAGACGGATTGCTTTGTTGTACTATTGAGGTAGGAAAGTGCTGAGCCACCTGCCACGTAGACAGAACTTCAAGATGTTCTGCTTCCACACCTTTTTACTTTATATTTTGTCTTCTCCGTTTTGTAAACTTTTAATAGCTTTTACTTCTAAAAAATACTCATGCCATCATTTTTGTATAATATACACACACACATATATTTACAAATTAATCTGGTAGACAATAGACATTTAGGGACCTTCAAAACTAGTCTATTTTTTTATATTTCATTTTTTTTAATTGTTTTTATGGTGCCACGTTTGGAGTCCAGTAAGTAAATTATGTTTTTTCTTAAATACCTGGTTTTCTGTCTTATCAATATAAAACTATTTTTTCTAAAAGGAAGACAATCAGCTCTTTAAAACAGGCTTTACAATTAAACTAATTTTAATGGTATGTATATATTAATGTATGTGTGTATGTATATATTTTAATACTGATGTACTTTTGGTTAGAAACTATACTCATTACAGTCTTTTATCTTTATTACTTAGCATTTCAAGTAACTGTTTTTCTCAAACCACCCAATCTAATGACAATTTTACATTTACATACTTTTCCTCTGTTCTATCTTGTCATTTATTTCTTTGTTTTTAAATGTAAATCTGGAATGTCTCCAAGTCCATTTATAATTTATAGCTTCGACCAGAGGAAGAAGATAGTGCAGTATGGCATATTGGGCTTTACTTGCTGATCTTGGCTTCTTCATATTTTGGGTTGGGTACTGGGGCCAGGTTATCGAGCCCAGACTAAGTCATAGTCACCGTTACCATAGATTTCAGATTTTGTCAATCATTACAGGACATAATGGATCTGACTTCTGCAAGAGTACAATGGTAAAGTCAATTGATCCTGCCTAGTCCAATATCCATCCCTAAAAGGTCATCACTTAAAATATGCCATTTCAGCCATATGTGCACAGCCATGATCTGCACTGTCTCTATTCCATGTGTATGTTTTTACTTTTTTATTCTTAAACCTGCCTGCTACATTAAAATTAGTTTATGGTAAATGGCAAACCTCAATGTTGCTCCTTTTTTCGGCAGAAAAAATCTGCTGGCACAAATCAAAATTATTAGTCAGGTAAACTGCAAAATGAGAATGCACAAGTACATGTGAATCTTTATGCATGAGCAGTGGTAATGAGTTAGCTACTTTCTTCAAGGTTGTCAATCTCCTTTCTTGACAGGATAGACTCACTTTTCATTGATGCACTGGCAGGCAGAGAGTAATGGGATTCCTGTTTTTCTTAATATTCGTGACACTGTTGGTACTGTATATTCAGAGCAGACATACACATTACCCCTATGGCTTGATGCTCCACTCCTCCTTGTCTTCTCTTTAACTGTTTTCCTATATAGGCGGTCCAGTGATCACACTACTGACAGTAGTATCTCCTGTATATGATTAATATTTTATGTCATGAAAATGAATTAGACATTGTCATGTGCGTGTGTGCATAGGGAGCAGTTTAAGGGCTTTGGTGGTAGTAATTCTCCGCCGCTCCAGAGGTTGGCACTGTGTGATGATGCCTTCTCTTTTCCTCCCTCTGCAGACCAGAAGACTGACGGTTTTTCCATCACTGACATCACTTCTGGTGTCCATCTGCCTGGACCCGTCCCTTTCTACCGGAAGTCAACTCTGCCATTGTTTTGATCAGTCAGAATATATGGTTGTAAGACATGGATGCTATCCAGTGACCACAGATGAAGACTGGACTTCTTCGGTACTGTGCCTCTTCAGAGAATCATTGGGTACCACTAGTTTGACTTTGTGTCGAATGAGTGGTTGCTCATGTTGTCCTAAATGAGGCACATTACCTGCATTGTAAGGGAGGGTCAGTTATGGCACTTACAGCCATGTGGCGTGATAACCTGAGCGGTCGGACAAGGCCAAGGGGAAACTCACTTAACACCTGGCGGTGGCAGATAGATGGTCATTTCCAGAGGGTGGGTCAGGACTGCGTGTCTGCCTTGGAGGGGTTGCCAACCAGGATCCTAAGTTGTTTCCTTCTGTGGTGGGTGGAACATGCTGTACCAGTGCATGCTCCACAACCAAAACCAGACTCCTGTCTGAAAGACGCCTTTATTAACGCTATTAATCACATTTTGTTTGCTTTTTAAAAACCATTTATACCTGGTTTACCCATAGGTGCCCCAACACTCTCTACTGTCTCTCCTTATTATTACAACATAAAATTGAAGCAATATAAGAGTAAACTTAGAAGTTTGTTAACTGAAGTATATCCCACATAATTATGAGTTTGTGTGGAACACGTCTTTCCTATACTTTATAAGCATACTTCAGCTTCTGCCTTGCTTTGATAATGTAATCTAATATAAAAACTGAAATTTCCTATTCTTTGCTTAGATTCACCTTACTAGAAATATATTTTAATTAAAAAGTCCGTAAAAATTGTTGCCTAAATAAGATTTAATGACATTTAAAGACTGCAACTACACTGTATATGGAATGTTTTAATTGTCTGTAAAATCAGCTTTATGTGTAAGAACATCATTCTTTAGTGTGAAATTTTCATTTTAGCATACTTTTGATTTGATGTCATGCAAAAAGGAATTCAAGAATAGAATAGATTTTATTCTCATTATTAATTTAGCTCTGGTCTCTCTATGGCCATCACAGCCACCAATTCAAATTTTCAAAGGGAGGAAGTAAATTTACATCTTACCTCTGTGGTTCCATAAAGACCCATACATCTGTTATTTTTTTTAAGAATGAGTATTAAAAATAACCCGCATAAAATGTAATATAGTGTTCATTCTTTTTATTCCAAGAATAAAGGAATTAATGCATGTACCTAGATTTTTTATTCAGCAATGTTATTAGTACAATTGTAAGTACCGTGTTTTTTAATCATGTATTTTATGTTTTGATATATAAATCACCAAGCAGCCATTATAGGTATTGAACTTCTAGTCTAATTAATTAAAGCACACACTAGGACTGACAGGTGAACTGTTTGTTTTCTTGGGCTGCACGACAGCCCAAAAGTACTAATGCTGCCTCAAAGATCCAGCGTTTTGGGCTTGAATCCGGCGCCCATCTCTGTCTGTGTCAAGTTAAACGTTCTCCCTGCATCTCTACGGGTTTTAAAATGAGTGATCTGATTTATGTTCCACATCCCAAAGATGTGCAGGTTAGATAAATTGCCAATTCCAATTTAGTTTTGAATGGTGTTTTGCTGATTAAACAGACAACTTTCAATTCACATACAGTTTTGCGAAGCTGACACCAAAATTCCTTTCATGGGCGATTTCACATTTATGAAAGCTGAAAGCAATTAAGAGCTTTTTGTGGATTTAAAGGTTGTTTTTTGGGTGGAGAATAAGGAATATAGCCTCATAAAGCCATAATCACACTTCCGTGTCTACCAGTGTTCTTTTCTGCTGCTACGCAAACCTTGTAATCCATACCACAACAGTAAAGTTAGTTTTATTTATGGCTCTCAGAGTGCAGTTCATTTTTTAAAAAAATGTGACAAGCTGCAAATTTTCCACACAAAGATGTACTAAAATGAACCATTGTCCACATTACTGTGTTCCTCCCACAGGAAATCTCCATACACTGAAAGTCGCCACTGCCAAATTATTCCTCCACATATTACTTACTATAACAACCACCTTATCCTAGTTGAGGATATGCACTCTCCCAATATTTTTTTTAGTAGGGTGTGTTATATAAATAATATTATAAGAGTATAAGATAGATAGATAAATAGATACTTTATTAATCTCAAGGGGAAATTCACATAATCCAGCAGCAGTATACTGATACAAAAAACAATATTAAATTAAATAGTAATAAAAATGCATGTAAAAACAATAACTTTGAGTAATGTTAGCGTTTAGCCCCACAGGTGTGGGGAAGAATGATTTTCTCAGTCTGTCAGTGGAGCAGGACAGTGACAAAAGTCTGTCACTGAAGCTACTCCTCTTCCTGGAGATGACACTGTTCAGTGGATGCAGTGGATTCTTCATGATTGATAGGAGTTTGCTTAACGCTCTGCTACAGATGTTAAACTGTCCAACTTTACTCCTACAATACAGCCTGCCTTCTTAACAAGTTTATCCAAGCGTGAGGTGTCCAGTAATCTTTATGCTGCCTCCCCAGCACACCACCACGTAGAAGAGGGCACTCGCCACAACCTTCTGGTAGAACATCTGCAGCATCTTATTAAGAACCTTTTAAGAAAGTATAGTCGGCTCTGACCTTTCTCACACAGAGCATCAGTATTATTAATTAATTAATTAATTAATCCAGGAAAATGTCTCTGGACAAGAAAGAATTGCCTTTCTTCTTCTGCGAATGGCACAAATCACACTAGTGTGGATCTGTGCATTAGTGGGCCCTATGACATCCCTGCTTTGCACCCTTGCTCTTTGTGAACCTGCTTTGGATTAAGTGGGTTTGAAAATATTTTGTTCTTATTAACTTAATACAATTATCTCTTCCTCCAAAGCACACGCTTTTAACTCCATTATAAACTTAATATACTGAAGCATCTTACAGCAATCCATATAAAGCCTAGAAATAATAAAATAGATAAATACTTAAGTTTTTTAGATAAAAATCTGCATAGTGTTACTCTTTTTTGTATATGATAAAACTGCATGTGGAACTGAGTGCTGGAGGTAAGATAATGGAATCAATCCATTCGTCTACCTTAAACCAAGTATCTTATGAAACTTTATTAACCTGATCCCAAGCTTCACTTTTCCATGACTCTTATAATAAATGACTGGAACATATGTATCTTGTGTTGATTATTTGTATAAAAATAAAAATATAAAACAGTTAGGCAGAAGCCTGAAATGAAACAGGTGGTGGGCTGTCAACTTGATGGGGTTGTGAGAGAAAAATCCCAGAGGAAGAACAATTACAATCCATGCAGTCAGTGACCAGGCTGGGGTCTTTTGTAACTGTTAGGGAACAATGCTGAATACTGCGGCACAAAATATAGCCACATATTTGGAGGTGCTTCTTGTGTAGTTTCATGATTATAACTCCCTGGACTACTATAGTTCTATTGGCTTCATTTAAAATGCAGTTATTACTGGTTAAATTCCTATCTCTGCTATTGTGTAACTTTTTAGACTTTAGCACATTTTTGAATAATGAATATCATAAACACACAGTTGTATATTTAAGGTGAACTTTGATAAACAGTTCGGCCAGGATATACCAGCCTATTGTTTGAATATGCTGATTATCTGAGAAGATGCAAAAGCTACAACATGAATAAAGGGCTGCAATACATTTAGCTTATTTGCTGTATCAATGCCAAATCAGTCATCAATAATTAAAGAGCGCCAAGAATTTTTAACAATTATGACATTACTTGTAGGCCTTGATGAAGGTAGGATGCAGTAGATTTTTTAATTTTGTCACCTTTCATGTTTATGAGCTTTTCAATAGATCTATACTGACTTGAAAGCCCTTCAAGTTAACCCTCACAGATGCCTGAATGTACTGGTAAGATACAGAGATAGTTAGAGCCCTGCACTTATGACTGGTTTTTGGAAGAATCTGCATAATGAACCTCAAATGTACTGATTGTAGGTTAAGGATATATTAAAATTGAGAGAAATTGCCAGTTGAAATGTAATTGTATGTAGTAACACTATATTTCTGTTATGAGTACTGAAAAATTTGAAAAATACATGCATGTCATCAAAACCACAATTTCAGAAGATCCAAAATGACAGGACTGGAGTGCTTTTAAGGTGGATTTAGGAAGAAAACTTAGAAATGTTAACCAATTTAAAAAAAAAAAAATAATAATAATAATAATAATAATAATAATAATAATAATAATGAAATAAAGACTTTGCATCTTACATGAAGAGTAAAAAAGTGGATTTCTGAATTTGTTACTTAGGGGACAAGGCCATTACTTTGGTTAATTGTATCTACTTTCATTGGGTGTCTGCCAGTTAGTGACCGATAGAATGGAGAAAGAAAGAAGATCTATACTCTGTTCAATTTTCAGTCCCAAGTGTCATGCACTATACAGTTTTTTGTTTTATTCAATAACCAATCTTTGAAGATCAGCATTTAAAGAAATTTTAACCTGCAAGTTAATGAGTACCAGTACTATGCTGAGCGCCATGGCCTTTCAGCTGTTGATTCCTGTGGGGCAGTTCAGTTGTGATTTATTGAAGTATTATTTGTAAGTTGCTCTCTCTCTTGTTTTGTGATTCTTTGTATATAAGTATGTTTATGTAATCCATCTACTGATACGTATATTTCATCATGCATTGTGTTTCATTCCTACTGTCTTATATTTAGGCAGGATAGTGGTTAGTTCTGTTGTCTCAGACCTCTACAGAACAAGACCTAACAGCAGTCTGCGTTGAGTTTTCCTTGTGTCCACATGGTTTTCATCAGGTACTTTTGTGCTTTCCTACATTCCATAAATGTGGATGCTATGCCATTTTGTTAAAGTTAAATGTCTTGTGTCAAGCCTGCTCCAGATAACTTTGAAAGCTGAAATGAACCAAGAGGGTTCAGAGAATATATGTGCATATGTATTACATTTTTATAAAATCTGTGCATGTTGTCAGAGTCACCTGAGACTTCTCAGGTATGTAACAATAAAATGAATTTTATTTGTACAAATTATATGAAACGTTACCCTGCAATTACTTTTTATTAAAACATTTAAACGGTTAGATTTTCAACGTCTATTGAATTTCTTTCGAAACATTACCTTCTAAATAATTTGGTTTTTCGAAAGTTAAAGCAAATAAAAAAGGAAGCAAGTGAAAAAATGGAGGATGTTTTGAAATGATAAGTTATTACAATACATTCTTACAGAAGAAGCAACTCCTCATCGGCTAAGCCACACATTGTGAAGTAACTGAGTAACTGGGACAAGTAGAGAATTTGAAATGCGTAGAGGGGCACTACCTACCTTTCGAGCAGCTCACTGACAAAAAAGTTTTGTATACAAAATGGAGAACGAGAGTGGATTAATAGGCAGTGCCCATTCTGGTGAATAATGTGTATTTCAGCAAGAGTGAACACCTACTACTGTAAATTCAGGAGAGGAAGGCGAAATTTTCAGTTTCAAGTTTAATTTTCATTTTCACTTTCTACTTAGGAAGCACTCTTCTTATTATTATTTCAACATGCTATATGATAACTGCAAATATAATTTGAAAAAATGAAATACAACAAAAGCACAAAACATCATGCAATTACAATCATTATTATTATTTCTTCAGTTTTAAACACATATAACTATTATCCTGTTTTATATTAATAAGGCAGTTAATGTCATGCACAAGATGAAATAGGCAAGTCACAGAATTACCGTATATACTCACGTATAAGTCAGGTCTTGAAACCCGAAAAATTGATCATAAAATCAGACCCCGACTTATGTGCCCATTCAGAAATACATCTTCTTGCCTCCTTCAATCTTGCATCAGTTACTCAGGTGCAGTTACCAATTTCTTTCGCAACTTCAACGACTTTTAATTTAAAACCAGCTTCATATTTTCTTCTGATTGAATGCTCCATCATTGATAAGGGATGCTCTTATGATAAAGGTGTATGCAGATGTGAGATACAAAAAACACAAATCAGTGCAAAAGTTGCTTTGGAATAGTTTGGGTATTACCGTGTGATCACGTAGGCACAATAGAGAGAGAGAGAGGTTAGGAGCATGCGCTGATACAGTGCATTGCCGCACCCACATAGAAAAAAAAGGCATTGTGCTTCGTGGTTACTCTCTCAGGTGAGCGTTAGCATATAATAATCTCTTGGACCAATAGCTTGAGTTTTCTGACCGACATTATAAAATACCAGAAATTATACGGTAAAATCAACTCCCGACTTCTCAGCGGGAGAACTTATCTTTGAGTATATACAATAAATGGTTTAAAGCACTAGAAGATGAAACAGCTGCTAGTCAAAAATCGAAATTAATGGTCAATAAAACTGAAATGTTAAGCTAGTTCACTGTCAAGGATTCTTTGCAAAGGGTCAAAATTGCAATATATTCAGAATACCATAAAGAAGTCTCTTTTAAATATGTATCCACAATCTTGGATTCTGCATGGACTATGGAGCCTTCTTTATCAAGCATCACAGGAATAATGTCACATAGTGCGACTTCTGGAAGACCTGCTCCCTAACAACCAACAACTGCATGTTAGAAACATTCTCACGAAATGTCACAGAAAGTGCAGAAAGTGAAATGGAATCACAAAAATTACAAAACACAGTATTAATAAATACATATAACAGTAATATTTACATCCTCTCTACTTTAAAACACCAGAAGGTACTATTTAACACCTTGTAAAAATGTATATCAGAAAAAAATCTTAAACTTTGCCACAACTTAAAAATTAATCAATCCATCTTCCAACCCGCTGAATCCAAACACTGGGTCACGGGCGTCTGCTGGAGCCAATCCCAGCCAACACAGGACACACACAAACACACCAAGCACACACTAGGGCCAATTTAGAATCGCTAATCCACCTAACCTGCATGTCTTTGGACTGTGGGAGGAAACCCACGCAGACACGGGGAGAACATGCAAACTCCACGCAGGGAGGACCCGGGAAGCGAACCTAGGTATCCTAACTGCGAGGCAGCAGCGCTACCACTGCGCCACCGTGCCGCCCTAAAAATTAATCACATACACAATTCAAGTAGTATTACTTGGTAAATACAGCAAGCATGTGATGAAAGTTAATATTGTTTAAAGGAGATGGTGGACAGACAGAAGACTTGGCAGGTATGGCTGGTGTTACTTTTCCCCAGCTGAGTAGCTAATATAAAGGAGTGGCAGCTAAGAGCTTCCAGCCAGGACACTATGTTCCCCTCGTCCACTAGGTGGCAGCACGCCTCCGGCATCATATCTGCAAAGCTGCATTGACAGACAGCCCTGTTAGGTAATTAAGAAGCCACTTGAGGGACCTCTGAGTTTCCTGCCTTCATCCGTTTAACCCAGAAGTGCTTTTGGAATATGCTTCTGACATATTGGAAGAAGTGTCAGTAATGTGTTAATAATTTTTTACTTTTGTTTTATCTTTTTTATCTTTTTATAATTTAATGATGATCGTAATGATGGAGATACTTGCCACTAGTTTATAAAGCTTTTTTTGGGAGAGAGATGTTGTTTCACATTTATATTTGCATGTGTACTGCCATTTGTGTGTCAGGTCACTACAATAATACCCGGGTTGTTAGACATTTTCTTTTAGCTTGAATACAAATAGACATGAAGTGCCTTTTTAATACTTCAGATTGTCTGAAACATATGTCACTAGAGTTAACATTCAATATCCATGTAGCAATGTCATCTTTTTTAAATTCAACCTATTTTCAGTGATAGAAAATATTTTACCTGCAATATCTTTAACTTTCATAGTCAAAAATTCTAGGATTCTGAGCTATGGAATCTGGCTAATGTGAGCATATTAATTTCAACATGATGAGATAAGGTTTTAAATATAATTTCTTGATCAGAATTGGTCTCATGGATGCTTGTGCTTCCATTTTTGAGGACTTTCAGAACCTCACTCACCATGTGATTGGTGGTTCTGCTGCTGCTCCTTGGAATGACTACATTCATTGGAATTACTCTTATATTGTATTTTCAGGGTTAGCAATAAATCATTTTAAAATCCATTAAAACTGTCTTTAGAAATGCAGGTACACTAGATGGCCACTTTAGTAGGCACATCCATAATAAAGAAAGTTGTTTTTTGATTTGTTCTCAGAAAGTGCAGGGATCAACTAAATAAGATGTCGATGTTTCAGCAAAGTGACACTGATCCATGCTTACTTGAATGTGTGCCATAGAAGTTTCAAATCAGCCAGTGATACTACTTTACTCCTAAAGCTCATTTTTACATGTCAATTAAAGTGGGAAATGTCGACTGGTGAAGCCACTGCATTGCTGAATTCTCTACCTTCTTCCTGGAAGAATTTCACACCTTATTCGCATTACTGTTAGTGTTAAAAAGCCCATTTGCAGCTGATATGCTTTTGCAATGATGGGGTGTCCCTGTAACTATGCTGAGATACTGTGTGATATTTAAATGCTGCTCTAAAATACCATTATGGTGTTTCAATACACTAGCAACACTACATTTTAATTTATTTAGAAAGCAAATTAATTAAATTACTGCATGGCTTTGATTGGTACCCTGTGGATACAGAAATTACATTACAAAGAAATTGTTTATTTACTGGGCTTTTGGGTGGGACAGCACTTGGATATTATACTCTCTGCTTGGAAGTAATTTATTTATCATCCCCATGTCCTTTTGAGTATCTGTCCAGGTAATCTGGATTTCTCCACCATTCCAAAAACACACAGGATAATTAAAACATTATGGTCCATTACGGATGGATGAGTACAAAACTCTGTAAAGACTGGTTACTGCTCTGTGTTCCAATCTGCTGGTGCAGTTTTTAATTCCTCACCACCCTATAAAGGGACCCCTGTTCAGAAAATAACTAAATGAATTGAGATTTGCATTACTTTATTTTTTTAATTTTGAATGAGTGCATCAAGAAAATTTGATCTGATTTTTGTGAAATTAAATAAATTGTACACATTACTGATTATACATTTGAAAACCTTAGAGCATCATTTTAAAAAATACTGCCTAAAGAAAGTGTTTTTTTTTTTACTTAGTCTTAATAATAAAATCTTTTTATTTGACAGAAAAACATTTTTTATTTTACATGACAAATACAATCATTTATGAGCTATGAAAACTGGTAAAACATCTCTGCATGGAAACAACTTATTTGTGTCATCACTAGCTGGAATGTATCCCCTCAGGTTAGAAAGGAAATATGACAGGAAAAGAGCTGAACAGGTAGAGAGAGTGATAGACAAGACGATACACAGTGATTAAATAAAGGCATGTTTTGTGTCTATGTAAGGAGTTATATCAGTTGTGGCCTACAGTAATAACTAACACATGTGTATTAGGAAAAAAGCAGGGATTCAGCCATCTCATTCAAAGTGTCAGTCATGTCATATTTCTTGATTAAATTATAAGTTTCAGAAAGACACAGATTTAGTAAGAGTGTTGACAGATATCTACTAATCATAAAAAACTACATTCCTGCCATTAGTTTCTATTTTATAATGTGTATTTGTTATATTTTTGTGGATTTGTATGAACATCCAACTGTCCCTAAAGACTGAAAAAACCTAACAAGAATAAATTTTAACACTAAAATTGTGAACTGGAAATATTTTCTAAATTGTATAATAAATGCTGATGTTGTCACTTTGTATCATCTTGCCAGTTTTACTTTATACAGCAAAAGTTATAATTAGCCCTAGAACATCATGGTCAGTAATAACAAGTGAAGTCACAATTTTAAACACTTGGTCCAGCTTACTGCAATCTCTTTCCTAGACATTACACAATATCGTGCGCACTGTACACACTAAAATCCACAACTAAAAGTACATAGAAGCAGATTAAATAGCTTTGATTACAAAGGCTTCCAATATTTCGTACTTCACTTTTTATTGGTCTAACTATTCGCTTGACAATGAAGCAGTGGCAAAATGGCAGGATACCAAGAAGTAAAACAGAATTAAGAATGCTGGTAGTCTATAACGATGGCTAATGTGGCTGGAGGATTAGATCTCAATGTCTTTTTAAAATGGAAGACTAATAGAACATATTTCACAGAAACAGAAAATGGTGTATTAAGAAAGTTTAACAAAAAAGAATTACTGAGAATTTTACAAAGAAGGACACATAGTCTAGGTGCATTATGCAGTGCGTTCATCAAATAGATGTCAATGTGGATTTGCATGTGAAGTACTAAATAATATGCAAAAGTGATACAGACAGATTAATCAAAATTCATCACACACTCAACAATTGCATGAGTACAATAAGGATCCATATGGTTGAGAAATTGGTTGAAGCAGTGAAAAAATCTGATGGTTGTATAACAATGCATTACTAAATACTAATTGCAATAGTGATGAATGATTCACTCTTTTTGAATGACCCTTTTCACTGAAACACATGAACCGATCCATGAGCATGAATGAATCAATTCAGTGGAGCTCAACAGGAGTTCATGCGTGTCCTGTGTGATGTCGTCATCACCTTTCATTTCACATTTTGTAGATGTTTAAAGCACATGCACAGAACTGCCTGAATATTGAGTCTAGACTCATCAGTGTAACGATTCTCATTGGTTTGATACATGAATGAGTCACAACCTGAGCCTCTTGATTACGTTTCTAGTTCATTTGATTCACTATTCAAAAATCAGTCTAAAGATTATTGCTCATTTCATTCATTATTGAATCATTATGAGTTGCACAATTCTCATTTATTTGATTTTGTAACAAAACGTCTTGTATAGATTATATATCTTAAATGTGTTACTATGCTTTGTATATGGAAAATGGCATATGAATTATCATATATTTATATATAATTAATACATTTCTAAATTACTATTCAGCCGGGATGCCCAAGAGGACCGGAGGAGGGTTTGCGTCTCCTCCAGACCACGAGGGGGCGACTGCCCTGGTTTCTTGGGGGACCACGGGTGCAGAGCTTGGAAGCTCAACCCTGTAGGGGCCCGTGGTCATCGACAGAGGGCGCCCTGGTGCCTGTAGAGCCCTGGACCTCAGCACTTCCGCCACACCCGGAAGTGCTGGGGGGAAGAGGATTGGGGACACCCGGAGTGATTCTGGGTACACAGTCGGTGCTTCCGCCACACAAGGACGTGTTGGCAGAAGGTTAGTGGAGGACACCTGGAGCACATCCGGGTGGCTATAAAAGGGGCCGCCTCCCTCCATACGCCATACGATGGCTGGAGTCGGGCGAGGAGTGGACAATGTCTTGCCAGAGAAGAGTGGAGGCGGCCTGAAGAAGAGAGGCACTAAAGAAAAAGGCCTGGACTTTGAGGGATTAGTGCTCGAGCACTGGGTTGTGCACGAACTTGTAGATATAGTAGTATGAATAAAATGTGTGTGTTGGGTGACCAAACATTGTCCGTATGTCTGTGTCCGGGGCTCGTTCCACAATATGTATATATCATGTACATATCATAAAATTTTATACTTACGATGTGATCAGAGCGGACCTCGGTCCAGACTTCTCATATACAGCAAACTCTAAATGAATCAAACTAATCAAATGAATCGATTCACTTAAAATGGGTAGTTTTAAAGAGTTAAATCGGTAAAGTGGATTGAAATGCCCATATCTAAATAGTAATAGTAATAGTAGGCTTTTATACACAGCTTGAATACATGTATACATGCATACACTATAAATATAGGGCATTGCTAATTACTAAATGATAAATTATATGGTGGTGACCTTGTTCACTGAATATTTTCCAGGAAATTCACTGGATGGTAGGCTTAAAAAAACAGTTTTTTCCCCCCCAAGGCCAATGTGGCATACGACAGCTGTAATAGCAATGAGCAGAACTTTCATGCATGCATACTGTAAGGTAGTTGCCCGAGCTGCTTCATTCATGCATGATGTCAAGACCTGATCAGTACTGGATTTGCAAAAACAAAGTGCTGTATTTTCATTTGAGGGGTATATTAGCATAATCAAAATATTATAGTATTGCCACCAGATATATATACAACTGACCCGTGTGTGTGTGTGCGCTCACTCACTCATTAACTGCAATGCAGTGCAGCA
This sequence comes from Polypterus senegalus, assembly GCF_016835505.1. NCBI lineage: Eukaryota > Metazoa > Chordata > Cladistia > Polypteriformes > Polypteridae > Polypterus > Polypterus senegalus. The sequence goes on from NC_053155.1 coordinate 239,107,718, forward strand.
TGGCTAATTTCATATTCTGACTGAATGTAGTATCCATGTGCCACAGTTACGAGTCAAAACATGCCTTAAAGGAGACCTCCCCTTCCCCAAGTCAGAAAACACATGAGACCTTCATATGAGACTGTCATTTTACAAATAATAATAATAATAATAACAAAAGATTATTACTATTTACAAGAAGTTTCTATCTTCTTGATGAAAAAAGTGCAAAAGCAGCTGCATAGATAGATAGGAAATAAAAAAATGTTTGAGCTGCGCCTTGACTTGCAACTTTAAACAATAGAACCAGCCAATCTCATGCAGCCATTTTGTGGCATTGCCAATGTGTGCCACAATATTGGAACTCTGTGAGTGCAATGATATCTATGTGTAAATATATTATATATATATATATATATATATATATGTATATATAGTGGTGTGAAAAACTATTTGCCCACTTCCTGATTTCTTATTCTTTTGCATGTTTGTCACATAAAATGTTTCTGATCATCAAACACATTTAACCATTAGTCAAATATAACACAAGTAAACACAAAATGCAGTTTTTAAATGATGGTTTTTATTATTTAGAGAGAAAAAAAATCCAAACCTACATGGCCCTGAGTGAAAAAGTAATTGCCCCCTTGTTAAAAATAACCTAACTGTGGTGTATCACACCTGAGTTCAATTTCCGTAGCCACCCCCAGGCCTGATTACTGCCACATCTGTTTAAATCAAGAAATCACTTAAATAGGAGCTGCCTGACACAGAGAAGTAGACCAAAAGCACCTCAAAAGCTAGACATCATGCCAAGATCCAAAGAAATTCAGGAACAAATGAGAACAGAAGTAATTGAGATCTATCAGTCTGGTAAAGGTTATAAAGCCATTTCTAAAGCTTTGGGACCACAGTGAGAGCCATTATCCACAAATGGCAAAAACATGGGACAGTGGTGAACCTTCCCAGGAGTGGCCGGCCGACCAAAATTACCCCAAGAGCACAGAGACGACTCATCCGAGAGGTCACAAAAGACCCCAGGACAACGTCTAAAGAACTGCAGGCCTCACTTGCCTCAATTAAGGTTAGTGTTCACGACTCCACCATAAGAAAGAGACTGGGCAAAAACGGCTTGCATGGCAGATTTCCAAGACGCAAACCACTGTTAAGCAAAAAGAACATTAGGGCTCGTCTCAATTTTGCTAAGAAACATCTCAATAATTGCCAAGACTTTTGGGAAAATACCTTGTGGACTGATGAGACAAAAGTTGAACTTTTTGGAAGGCAAATGTCCCATTACATCTGGCGTAAAAGGAACACAGCATTTCAGAAAAAGAACATCATACCAACAGTAAAATATGGTGGTGGTAGTGTGATGGTCTGGGGTTGTTTTGCTGCTTCAGGACCTGGAAGGCTTGCTGTGATAGATGGAACCATGAATTCTACTGTCTACCAAAAATCCTGAAGGAGAATGTCCGCCATCTGTTCGTCAACTCAAGCTGAAGCGATCTTGGGTGCTACAACAGGACAATGACCCAAAACACACCAGCAAATCCACCTCTGAATGGCTGAAGAAAAACAAAATGAAGACTTTGGAGTGGCCTAGTCAAAGTCCTGACCTGAATCCAATTGAGATGCTATGGCATGACCTTAAAAAGGCGGTTCATGCTAGAAAACCCTCAAATAAAGCTGAATTACAACAATTCTGCAAAGATGAGTGGGCCAAAATTCCTCCAGAGCGCTGTAAAAGTCTCATTGCAAGTTATCGCAAACGCTTGATTGCAGTTATTGCTGCTAAGGGTGGCCCAACCAGTTATTAGGTTCAGGGGGCAATTACTTTTTCACACAGGGCCGTGTAGGTTTGGATTTTTTCTCCCTAAATAATAAAAACCATCATTTAAAAACTGCATTTTGTGTTGACTTGTGTTATATTTGACTAATGGTTAAATGTGTTTGATGATCAGAAACATTTTGTGTGACAAACATGCAAAAGAATAAGAAATCAGGAAGGGCGCAAATAGTTTTTCACACCACTGTATATATATATATATATATATATATATATATATATATTATATATATATATATATATATATATAGTCACAAACTCAACAAAGAGTCATAGAAAGGTTTGGGGCAGCCACCCATATATTATTTCCTTGCTGCAAAATTGAATAAAGTGATAGCACTGATGTGCACAAATCGGAATCCAAAACAGAACTAAGGGGATAGGGGAAAAGTGGAGTCTTTTAACGGCCAGTATAGGATGAGACCTCAAAGGGGCCAGAACCAGAAGGGTTTTCATCCATAGGCTCAGACAAGGAAGTGACATCAAAGGGGTCCGAATCAGAATTGACATCATCAGGACCAGGCGGAATTTCCCATGAACAGAATGCAGAAAAGCAAGAAAAAGAGTCAGTGCACTCTGCCACATCCCGGTCTGGCTCTGAATTACCCTCATTCAAGCCCTTTAGCTGCCTCCCATGCGCACGTGTGTGACAGTACTTACTTATTTTTTAACCATTTTTGTCTTGTGGCCATTTGTTGTATTTTGTTTGTGGTTATCGATCCATATGCATCTTTTGTTCTTTGTGTCCACTGTTGTTAGAATTTAGATCAAGTTTGTGGACTCAATAATTGACCTAGCTTAGTTGGTAGATGCTTCTCTAACCCTCTGTAATGCTTAAGAGACCACTGAACCAATATAACCCACTCAAAACTATTTCATTTTCTTCCACCCCACTAATTTCAGTGCATTTAACAGAGTTAAGCAAAGTTCAAGAAGATTTCACAGATTACGCCAAACTCATAGTGAAGCGAACTTGGCAGGGCTTGCTCTTCATTACTCAAGGTGTTATTTCTAAATGTTACTGTAATGCGTGATGAATACAATATATGTGGAATATCCATAACTATTGTAATTAGGAAATTCAATTCACTTACTAAACATACAATGCAAGCTCAAAATGAAATGAAAATTGTCAGCAATGCACTTTGCTGTATATCTGTTTGGTGAATTAAGAAATCCCATCCTAAAGGACAAAAAGAAAAAGTATAGACACGGCAATGACAGTACTGAAATTAACCAGACAAAGGTTGATTCAGACAGAAGTCCTTATCACGAAGTCAAGGGAATGAATGCTGTAACAATGCCCCAAACAAAACCCAAATTTAAAAAAAAAACTAAGCCTGGAGATTTCTATCTGCCTTTTAATACTTTTTGTATATAACTTCAATATCCTGAAAATTTTATTTATCAGGAGTTTTCATAAACTTGGAGGAGAAATGATGCCCATTGCCTCTCTCAAACAAACATATGCAGAGGATGTAAAACATCACACACAAAGATCAGTGCCACACCATAACTGCAGTAAAACAGCCATAGCTGATTAGACAAATCATAAAATGACGATGACTGTGATAAAAAATATTTGTAAAGAAATTCTCAGTAGCTCAAATGATTGGAATCATGATAACTAATGGATGATTACTGCAAAAGATTGTCTGACAACTACAAAAGCTTCAAAAGCTTTTATTGTTCCTGCTTATATCTTTTACTTAATGTAACATTGAATTGAGCAGTTGACCGTTGCTCTACAAGGATATGTTGCTTTTATTATTAAAATTAGTTGTATGTGTCATTATCTGATCCTTTTTTAGGGTGCACGTTAAAAAGAAAAATCCTTTTCCTCAACATTTAGGCGGCACCACAGTTTACTTGAGGTGACAACATCCCCTTTTGTCTTTTTGCTGTGCTGGGTTTGATCCAAAATTTTAGCATTTGTTTCTTAACTGGTTGAACCCTAAACTTGCCAAATAGTTTGATTAGCCCAATCATCACAAATCAGTTGGCACACAAAATGAAAGAAACAAATGTTGGCAGCAAAAACATCCTGCTGGCTTGACAAGACTGTAATATTGACAATGAAATGAAATAAAAATGAAAACATCATTTGGTCCTAAGATCATTAGCAGGTGCTTAATAATAACATGAAAAACTGAAGAAGGATCAGGAGTCTTTACAACAGAGTCAGAAAGGGTGCTGTGTGAACAGAACAGAGTGCCTACCTAACCAGCTAGCTCTTAGTGAGCATAAAATAGGCAATACTGGCAATTAAAAAGAATAACATATGGAAAAAATATTTTTCTTCCTTTTACAAAAGATTCATTAATTTAGTTTATGGTATCTTATCTGAAGACCTTTGCAAGCTATTAGATTTAGCAACCTGATAAGAAGCCTAAATGAATTCATGATGGTGTTTCCACCGTTTGAGACAATCCCAACACATTTTAACTTTTGAAAATTATTAATTGTTTAATATTTTTCTACTATAAGTTGTTATGTTTTGTGGACTGAATGATCACTATTCTGTCCATTGCCCTACACTGTTTAAGGAAGAATGCCATTTTAAATCTGCAGTATACATTATGTCACTGTACGCCTTGTCAAAATACAATTTTGGGGTTCAATTAGTAAGCAATTATAATTATTACATTAGTAATGCATGAGGGACTAAATTATGCATTAAACCAACCTTTACCTTGGACCACTAGTAAATAGATAAACAAGTGTGATATGCATTACAGACTGATAGCATTTTTTCTTTTTATAGTTAGTTTTCTATAGTATGTCATATTGATCCATATCATGGGAGAGAGAACACCTGTTAACATGTTTGCAGTTTAAACAGTTTGTTAAACTTTCAGGAATCTGTTTACTTTTAAAGTATAACTTGGAAATTAATAGTTCCATCCAAGAAGAGGTTAAAATACAATTTGTAGAATTGCTCCATTGCATAGTTTCATGAATTACTCCAGATCACAGAGTGAGTTGGAGGCAAGAATTAAACCATCAGCCTTGTGCCTACAAAACTAAAAAGCATGTGAATGCTTAACCATATTAGATCTTTATCCTGTGCAACTTTATTCTGTAGCTCTAACAACCCATTTCTACTATTAAACTAAAATGAGATTTCACAGTAAGGCATCATATGTAATATTTTCATCCCCTTTGAGGGTTTTAATGTGAGAAGGTCACCCTTAATAATTTGAAGGAAACCCAGTGAGGTTCATAAGCCTATGAGGTACTAGCACATTGCAGGTTCCATCAGGTGTTTAATATTTAAAATAATCATATAAGGCTGCCTAAGGGAAATTGGCATTCAAAAAGCAGCATAAAGGACAAACCATTGCAGTAATATGAACCCACTTTTATAATATACAGTCATAGAAAGCCAGAGTCTACCTCAGCACTGTCTAGTGTAAAGCAGATGACATACATGGTTAGGGTGCCATTTTCGGACAAATTAGAGTAGCATGGTATTTGAATATTGGAAGAAACTGGCCTTGGGGATAGGACTGTGACAGTCTTAAAAAAAGACACAGACCCTGTCTGCCTAATTTATATGACATAACTTCATATGTGTGAGTATATTATATATTATAATAATTAATGCTGGTTTATACAGTATATTTTTGCAGAATTGTTCCCATTATTGTAAGAGACCTCCAAAATTTCATATTATTCTCATATGAGATTTTTTAACCTTAGCTTTATAAAGGCAGGCTAAAGTACAATGCTGTCTCTTCAAGAGGGTTGCCTGTAACTACGCTGCTGTCTGAGGAACATCACTCCACTTTTCATACCCACTTCAAAGCAGCTTGTTGTGCCCCGGTGTCTGTGAAGTGAATGAAAGTTCCTTGAGCTGTTAGGCGGCAGTTAATACCACTATGCCCCTCCAGACGTTTAGAATTTTCACCTATTAGAAAAGGATTTCTGGTTAGCAAAATGTTAAGAGGGTAAAGAGAACCCTATGGATGAGGTTATAGTAAATAGTAAATTCTTACAATAAATCTCAAGAAGACAGAGCATGACACAGAGAGAGAGAAACAAAAGCTGCCAAAGAGGCAACAGCTGGAAAAGCGAGGGTAAGGAGGCAGGACAGCTATTTTCAAGTCTCTCCAAAGATATTTGGTTGGGTGCAAGTCCTGGCTTTAGCTGTGCAGCTCATGGACACTCACACAGATGTTCCCGAACTACTCCTCTGTTGTCTTTACTTTGGGCTTAGGGTCATTGTCCTGTTGGAAGGTGAACTTTTGGCCCAGTCTGAGGTCCAGAGTGCTCTGGAGCATGTTTTCTCTGTATTTTGCTTAATTTCCTCAACTCTGTCTAGCCTTCCAGTCTCTGACACTGAAAAACAACCCCACAGCAAGATGCTGCCACCACCATGCTTCACGGTTGTAATGGCATCACTCAGTGGTGCCTGGTTTTCTCTGGACATAACCGTAATCTTGGTTTCATCCGACCAGTGAATCGCGATTCTCACAGTTTGATAGTTCTTCTGGTGCCTTTTTACAAACTCTAAACATGCTTCCATATGTCTTTTACTGAAGAGAAGCTTCTATCTGGCCACTCTGACATAAAGCCCAGGTCGGTGGAGTGTTGCAGTAATGTTTGTCTTTCAGAAAGTTCCTCCACACAGGTTCTCTGGAGATTAGGTTCTTGGTCACCTTTATTACCATAGCCCTTCTTTCCTGGTTACTTAGTTTGGCTTAGTTTTAGCTCTAGGAAGAATCATAATTGTTTAAGATTTATTCCATTTAAAAATTATGAATGCCACTGTGTATTTTCATAGCCTTCCCCAGATCTGTGCCTCACCAGAATCCTGTCTCTAAACTCTGGAGGTAAATGCTTCTACATGGTTTGTTTTTTGCCTTGATACACATTTTCAATTGTGGTACCTTATATTTTGCTTTTTTATACATTTTAGTTACATGGCTCATATCAGTGCCATGGGGCTGCCACAAGAGAGTTGCTGAGCACTCACCCATATGACTGTCATTTTACAATTCCTGCTACAGGTTCTTGGGTTTCAGTCAGCCAATTATGTAGGGTGATAAGATTTATTGCACATTTGTGCATGTTTTGCAAATTTCATTACTCATTTATTTAGCCCTTTCTTTCACGTCTTTGATTTTTAAAAGAGCCCGATTTCTAAAATTTTGACCAGTTTTCACCCACCTTTTTCTACATAGATAGATAAATGCTTTTAATTATTTTTCAAAATGCGCCACTGTGGTATGGTTATATTTTTTTGTTCTCGTTATGCTACTTAGAGACATTATGCTTTTGGAATTCTTAATTGATTGGCTTTTAATCAAAATCCAGAGATAATGCTGTGCTAGCTCACAATGAAAGAGGCAATTTACTTTTCACTGAATTTTAACAGCTGAGTAACAAGATTTAATGTATCCTATAAACTTAAGATTAGTTACAAACCACCCGTAAAAGAATATTACACTTTTAGGATCCATTGCACAGATGTGTTAACTCATTTGTATAAAAGTGGATGGGGTTTATTAAATTAGCCAATAAGTACTGGCTTCCTGAATTATGGTTCATATTGGTGTTGTTAGGCAAATGGTGTGATGCATTATTGAAACAACTCTGTGTTAATCTTTGGTGTAAATTTGTAGAAGACAGCTGGTTCATTGCTTCCAGCAAATGCGTAGCAACTGCAGCTGCAGGGTTCTGGTTCCCAGAAGAAGAGCAACAATGCTTAGCAAGTGCCAGAAATGCCTATCAAAACTGATTAGGGCTCCAAAATCTTGAATGCTAGTGTCCAAATCAGTTAATGTGCCTACAATAAGTAGTGACTGAAAGGAGCAGCTGACTGCATGTGTTATTCTATAAACTGAACATTCACACATGTAGAGGCAAGCAATGTGGCTTTTTGGTTGGGGTGGTGGACAGTAAACTATGTGATTGGTGGTTCAACTCCTGACACTGTGACCTAATGGAGCTTATGATATTATTTATCTGGACTTTCAGAAAGCATTTGATAAGGTGCCACATGAGAGGTTGGGCATCAAGTTAAAAGAAGTGGGAATTCAGGGTGATGTTTTTAGATGGGTGCAGAATTGGCTCAGACACAGGAAGCAGAGGGTGATGGTGCGAGGAACCTCATCAGAACTGGCTGATGTTAAGAGTGGTGTTCCACAGGGGTCAGTGCTAGGGCCGCTGCTATTTTTAATATATATAAATGATTTAGATAGGAATATAAGTAACAAGCTGGTTAAGTTTGCAGATGATACCAAGATAGGTGGATTAGCAGATAATTTGGAATCCGTTATATCATTACAGAAGGACTTGGATAGCATACAGGCTTGGGCAGATTTGTGGCAGATGAAATTTAATGTCAGTAAATGTAAAGTATTACACATAGGAAGTAAAAATATTAGGTTTGAATACACAATGGGCGGTCGAAAAATCGAGAGTACACCTTATGAGAAGGATTTAGGAGTCATAGTGGACTCCAAGCTATCAACTTCCAAACAGTGTTCAGAAGCCATTAAGAAGGCTAACAGAATGTTAGGTTATATAGCACGATCTGTGGAGTACAAGTCCAAGGAGGTTATGCTCAACCTTTATAATGCACTGGTGAGGCCTCATCTTGAGTACTGTGTGCAGTTTTGGTCTCCAGGCTACAAAAGGACATAGCAGCACTAGAAAAGGTCCAGAGAAGAGCGACTAGGCTGATTCCAGGTCTACAGGGGTTGAATTATGAGGAAAGATTAAAAGAGCTGGGCCTTTACAGTTTAAGCAAAAGAAGATTAAGAGGTGACATGATTGAAGTGTTTAAAATTATGAAGGGAATTAGTACAGTGGATCGAGACTTGTATTTTAAAATGAGCTCATCAAGAACACGGGGACACAGTTGGAAACTTGTTAAGGGTAAATTTCGCACAAACATTAGGAAGTTTTTCTTTACACAAAGAACGATAGACACTTGGAATAAGTTACCAAGTAGTGTGGTAGACAGTAAGACGTTAGGGACTTTCAAAACTCGACTTGATGTTTTCTTGGAGGAAGCAAGTGAATAGGACTGGCGAGCTTTGTTGGGCTGAATGGCCTGTTCTCGTCTAGATTGTTCTAATTGTTCTAATTGTTCTAATTGTAAAAAAATACATGGTAATAATTTTAATATATTCTGATGATAAACACTGCGTTTGGTTAAGTCATTCACAAAATACACAACAATAATACTTATATGATATTTTCCTTACAATAATTTATCCGTCCATCAATTATTGAACCCCCTTTTGTCCAGTTCAGTATCATCAGCCTGAAAGCAGGAACAGCCTGGATGGGGCACTAGTCTACCACAGGAGACATACACGAGACTTTTGTATGACCAGTTTATGATTATTGATTAACCTGACAAGCCCATCTTTACATAAAATGAAAGAAAAACTGTAGTACTCAAGAGTGGTGTTTGGGGGTGGCAAGTGGTGCGACGCCCCAGGCCCCGTGCCTAAGGGGGCCCGGCTTTTCAGGTCCACGTGTCCCGTTCAAGCGGATTTGTCAAGTTATATTCTCCAGCATATATACAGTGGTGTGAAAAACTATTTGCCCCCTTCCTGATTTCTTATTCTTTTGCATGTTTGTCACACAAAATGTTTCTGATCATCAAACACATTTAACCATTAGTCAAATATAACACAAGTAAACACAAAATGCAGTTTTTAAATGATGGTTTTTATTATTTAGGGAGAAAAAAATCCAAACCTGCATGGCCCTGTGTGAAAAAGTAATTGCCCCTTGTTAAAAATAACCTAACTGTGGTGTATCACACCTGAGTTCAATTTCCGTAGCCACCCCCAGGCCTGATTACTGCCACACCTGTTTCAATCAAGAAATCACTTAAATAGGAGCTGCCTGACACAGAGAAGTAGACCAAAAGCACCTCAAAAGCTAGACATCATGCCAAGATCCAAAGAAATTCAGGAACAAATGAGAACAGAAGTAATTGAGATCTATCAGTCTGGTAAAGGTTATAAAGCCATTTCTAAAGCTTTGGGACTCCAGCGAACCACAGTGAGAGCCATTATCCACAAATGGCAAAAACATGGAACAGTGGTGAACCTTCTCAGGAGTGGCCGGACGACCAAAATTACCCCAAGAGCGCAGAGACGACTCATCCGAGAGGTCACAAAAGACCCCAGGACAACGTCTAAAGAACTGCAGGCCTCACTTGCCTCAATTAAGGTCAGTGTTCACGACTCCACCATAAGAATGAGACTGTGCAAAAATGGCCTGCATGGCAGATTTCCAGGACGCAAACCACTGTTAAGCAAAAAGAACATTAGGGCTCGTCTCAATTTTGCTAAGAAACATCTCAATGATTGCCAAGACTTTTGGGAAAATAGTTGACAAAATAGGAGACAAAAGTTGAACTTTTTGGAAGGCAAATGTCCCGTTACATCTGGCGTAAAAGGAACACAGCATTTCAGAAAAAGAACATCATACCAACAGTAAAATATGGTGGTGGCAGTGTGATGGTCTGGAGTTGTTTTGCTGCTTCAGGACCTGGAAGGCTTGCTGTGATAGATGGAACCATGAATTCTACTGTCTACCAAAAATCCTGAAGGAGAATGTCCGGCCATCTGTTCGTCAACTCAAGCTGAAGCGATTTTGGGTGCTGCAACAGGACAATGACCCAAAACACACCAGCAAATCCACCTCTGAATGGCTGAAGAAAACAAAATGAAGACTTTGGAGTGGCCTAGTCAAAGTCCTGACCTGAATCCAATTGAGATGCTATGGCATGACCTTAAAAAGGCGGTTCATGCTAGAAAACCCTCAAATAAAGCTGAATTATAATAATTCTGCAAAGATGAGTGGGCCAAAATTCCTCCAGAGCGCTGTAAAAGACTCATTGCAAGTTATCGCAAACACTTGATTGCAGTTATTGCTGCTAAGGGTGGCCCAAACAGTTATTAGGTTCAGGGGGCAATTACTTTTTCACACAGGGCCATGTAGGTTTGGATTTTTTTTCTCCCTAAATAATAAAAACCATCATTTAAAAACTGCATTTTGTGTTTACTTGTGTTATATTTGACTAATGGTTAAATGTGTTTGATGATCAGAAACATTTTGTGTGACAAACATGCAAAAGAATAAGAAATCAGGAAGGGGCAAATAGTTTTTCACACCACTGTATATATATATATATATATATATATATTTGAGATGCTTCTAAGAGGAACCCTTTAAAAACCCCTTTTCAAGGTCAAATTCCGTACTTGTATGTCTTTGAAAACATTCCATAGTCCGAATATTAATGCACAAAAATATGTATAGCTGATAACCGGCTGACATGACATCAACGTGAGTTATGACTATGAAAACCTGCATATCAAGACTTAGAGTATTCTTTTCTAGATGAGGCATTGCTAATTTCTGCATGACACCACATCGCATTTCGCAATGTCGTGGTATTGTCATGAATTATGAATTGCACTTTTTTAATAGATTACATTGCTATATTTTGATAAAGTCTGCATGTTATCTTGCAAAAATTTAGCTGAATACTGGCAATGAGAAAATCCAGTGTATGTTAACATTATTTTTATTAAATTCATGCACAAGTTTATACATACCAGTAACAGCGTTTGACGTAACCGGCCCCGCGTGAGGTTGGTCAGCCCTAGGCCCTGCATACCCCTAAGGCCGCCTATGGTAGTACTAAAATGAAGTTTGCATTTTTCATTTTCCCATTTTTATGTGAACTGGAATGCATTATTTTAACATCTAACTTGGGATTTAGTTTGGAAATAATTTAACAAAAAAAAGAGAAAAAAAAAAAAAACTTGTGAATTAGTAAGTATGTGTCACGTAAACTCACACTGTCCTGGGTCACATTCATTTTCTTCTGAAAGTAATTCACTTTAGGTGTCTACACTTAGCTTAAAAATCTACATCCTTGTCTTGACAGCTATGAGTGTGAAACATCTCCCATTAGTAAGAAATGATAAATATGTTTTGCAGAATGCATTTTTAGAATTGCAGAACTGGAAGGTAAACGTAGCTGTGAAAATCGGAATAATACAAATGATTATTGGACTGAAAAACGCAGAAACAAATTTGGACAATTCATTTCCAAAGCTATACTTTAAAAGTAATTAAATTCATGAAGATATACAGTAACTAACTGTTTAAGCTACTTACATGAAATGATTCCATATGACATACAACTATACAGCTACAGCTGACACAGGATGTGTATTGTAAGTGGGCTTGGAAGAAAGCTGAAAAGGAAATACATGTCAGAAGAAACAGAAAACTTGCATGTTAAATGAAAGTAAACCTCATTTTTCACAAAGGAATCAAGCAACACACTAATCACAAACTAAAAATTGTTAATCAATCTGTGTTCCTAGAATAGAGAAAATAAAAGAATCCAGGAAAATCCATTTAACTAAAGAATCGGAGAAGACACCAGAGCCCTTACGAAATGTGACAGAAAGCTAAATAAAAATAAAGACAAGATTAACACAATTTTAATGCAACGTTAGCACTCTTACTTGCAGGGAATGCGTGCAATTTGTTGGCCTCATCCCAAAGCAACAACGCAAAATGTGTGAGTGCGGAGACAAACAGCATGTAAAAGGAGAAGCCAGAACAGTATGTCAAAAATGTATGCGGTCTGTTATAGAGTGAAGAATTACATCTTTACTTTAAATAAGTAAGCATTATTATAAGTAATACATAAAATTAACATTAAGTAAATCAGTAAAATGTATTTGATTAATTTTATTATAAAATGTATGTTGTGATGAAAAATAAACAGGCACAGAAAGTCAAAAAGGTGTGTCATGGTTGTCTTTTATTTCTTCTGTCAGGAAGATTACCCACAGACAGATCGCTATGTGTGTTTCTTGTTTATGGCCTGGTCAGTATTGATGCCAGGGTGACTGAATGGTGCAGCTTAGTGCTTGAAGGGCTGGAGGAGGAGGTACAGCTTGAATGACATCATGGCTTGTCTGGCTGGTTGAGGTCTTCCTGACTGAGGGCAGAAGTGATGTTTAGAGAGTTATGTAGCCCTAAATTCCTTGCTAGTTTACACTTTACATTAGACTCTACAAAATATAGATTATACAGTACTTGCAGGTAATGATGTCTGTATGATTATTTCTAATGAAAATTATTACAATATTTTATTGTTATAAAACAAGTGTTCTGTTTTTGTAGAGATTGAAAGACAATTTTTTTATAGCAGTAATCTTGATGATATTGTAAACTACAATTTCGTCCTTTTACCTCAGTGTCAGCAATTTCTTTTTTTACCTGTTTGAATAAAAATCTAAACAAAATACCAGTACTAACACCTCACCCCAAGCCTGTGAAAAAGTATTTAAAATATAAAAGTGAAAGAAAGCCTTATTGGAATCCATGCAGCCTTAAATGTGACAGACAGATTTGTTGCTTACTCCTGCTCATTACAGAGTGAAAAGCAGAAGAGAGATGAGAGATAGGCTGAAAGACAAAGATATTTGCCTTGCTGACCAACGACCATCAAATGACCCACCATCTAAATAAGATGACTTATTTTATTTTATTTGATGATGTTTCATTTTATCTCTGGCTTATGGTTTGTGGTCCATTGATTTTTATAAAATAATCTCTCATTTTGCAAACGCTGAAACCAAATTCAAATGAAGACCAAATGAAGACTTTTCAGAAGGCCACCTGTGCTTCACGTCTCCATTTTAATCTAACGGTGGCTTTTAGTGCATTCAAACTAAAATGTGAAGCTTGTGTTTCAATTCACTGAAAAAGTATTCATATACAAGGATGTGGATAACAAGCTCACATTTTATTGTAATACAACATAGAATCACAGTGGATTTAATTTGGCTTTTTGGCACTAACCAACAGAAAAATAGTCCACCCAAACCTATTATATTTGTATATTTACTTATCTCATGTAAGTTATTTTTTTGTTTGTGTTTTCATGGAGAAATTACATATTGAAAATTCAAACTCAAATGAACCCTATGGTGACTGGTTCTGGACAATAGTAAACAATGTGAAAAATGTCCATGAAAAAAGAGCAAAATTCTCACGTAACTCGTGTCAAATTATTTGCATGTCTGTTATCCATTCCTGTAGTCAAAATGTACAAAATATGTGCATGAATTGAATCTTTTTAGTGATTTTCACATTATGCAATTGCTAAATTACCTGCAAAACAAATTTTTAGTGTCAGTTTCATAAAACTGTATACAAACCGAAACTTACCTGTTTCACTCATCAAAGCTTCTGGAGGTTAAGGGGCCACGCTACTGACTCTAGAAATACTAAGACAAATGAACCTGGAAGTAGTCTCAGACTGGAAGGTGAAGGCTTATGTCTTTCATTCAGTCAGTCAGACATTGTCCAACCCGCTATATCCTAACAGAGGGTCACAGGCGTCTGCTGCAGCCAATCCGAGCCAACACAGGGCGCAAGGCAGGAACAAATCCTGGGCAGGGCGCCAGAAGATGAAGGCTTATTCGGATTGAAAATTCATAGAGTGTGGATTTGGATTAAAGGACATGGCATGTATCATACAGTATTACTTTTATGTAGACAGGTGAGCAGCTACCCTACCCATCAAACAGGGACGGGTGTGTTTATCTAGGACCAGAAAGAATGTTAGGTGTATTTCTTTATTACATTATTGCTTGCTTTGTTCCCTTAGGTCTCCATTACCCCATACCCATCTCTTTATTATTATTTTTATTAATAAATATCATATTATATTTATTTTGTTATCTTTTGGCTATGGTGTAGGAGTAGCTTAAGAGCATTCCTACTGGTCATAAGGTGAAAAGGTGTTTGCTATATTTTTTATTATATAATAGTAAAGTAATTTGGGAGAGACATCATATATATGTAGTTAGATATTTAATGTAAATTAACTGTTGCGAAACATAACTACAACAGAAAAATGGGTTGAGGTACTACAGTATATAAAGAATGGAAACATCATCATTGACAAGGAGAAATATCTCCAGTGTAATAGTTTTTGGGGCCAAAAGTAATGTGTTGGTTAATTGTAACACAGTTGAGGACAGCAGATCTCTATAGAACAGAGTGAGACCATAGAAACATTTAAAAAAGGGGACAATGGCTTTAGAAGGTGACATGTCCTGAAAGAATAAAGCATGCATCGGGAATTGAATTTGTTTGAAGCTTCAGACATAGCGCAATGCTCTTGGGCATTGGCAAGGCACCAGCCTCCATTCCTATAAGTCAGCAGACAGTGCCAGACAGCTCTAATAATAAATAGTCACCTTGTCTATTAAAAATAAGATTTAGGTGTGCTATGGATGCAACTTGATGGCATCTCCTGACTAACAACCAAAATGACTCCAGAACACCCTATGAAGTAACCTTACAATAACATTACAAGTGGGCACTCCATTCAAGTGTTCATTCAGTGAAGATCTCAGGGGAAAGATTTACTTGACCCTCACTGGAATGGAGGAAATGAGACTGTAATTAAAAAAAATTTAAACTGAGTCGAAATATTGTATTTTTTGTTCATGGAAGAAACTGAACAGACCACCTTAGTTTTTTTATTAAGAAAACTTGCATCTAGTCAGGCTGTGCGAAATATTGTATTGTAGTTTTCTTTGTGGGATCATTTAATTAGTATTTAGTATTTGGCCTTTGCTTTGTCCCTCCCTCATCTACTCACAGATTTGTATCCCTAAGATTTTCTCTCATACATTTGTTCTGGGCAGCTTATTTTTCTTTAAGTGTTCATCATTGTGTTGACTCTTTGCACACCTGTCATTGCAATCCAATTCTAAACAAAAGAGGAAGTTTTGAAGCCTGGACAGGTAGAATTATTGCATCTGTGGAGGATGTCATAGTGTAAAAAATATCACTCCATTGTAGCAGATTTTTTGAGCTAAAGACACTATTCAGTTTCTCCCTTTTGCAAATCCACTGTCCTTGGTAAAGAATATCCAACTCTGACACTCTTATAACCAGTCGGTCTGGCTCATCTGAATTTGGAACCACCAATGATTCTTTACAGGTGCACTCTTCATATATACTTTATCATTTATATTTACAGTATACATGAATATTTACAGTATATATGAATGTGTCCATGTATGGTAGTAGAAAAGCTGAGATCCCTTCAATGTTCCCCCATATCCCAGCTACTATGGCTAGTCAGCTAGATGACCTCTTCTTCCAGATTATTTGCAGTGAGCCCTCTGGGATTTTGTTGATTACATTTCAACTAATAGATTTAAAATCAAGAATAAATTATCATTGCAGAAAATAAAACTGCAACTTGGTAATTGAAACTTAATAGATTTACAAACACATCATACCATTGGAATGTATTGTGTATATGTATATGTTATTAGATTTTGCTCATGTCAAATGGATGCAGTTGTATTATTGTTGACGCAGAGACAGTAAAGTCAATACTCAGAATGGTGTGGTCATCTGCCATTTGTCAAGAGTTGTGTTTCTTTGTAAGAGTAAACAGGGCACATATTCTGTAGTAAGGATTGATCCTGTTTATGTGAAAATGTGGAAATGCTGACAGATGGTATCTAAAGAAATACAGCTGTCAAAAGTATCAGCAGTGACCTTTGACCTCCCACCAGAAAAAAACACCCCTCATGTCCATCTTTCTGCGTATAGATGACAGTAACTGAAATCACTGTCAGATTGTCAATTTCCTTGATGATCACAAATAAATTAAACATTTTGTGTATAATCAAATATAAATTTCTTTTTATTTTTTTCATGAATTATACCAGCCACAACAATTTCACCATATATTTATGCAAACATGCAACGGTTAATTGCATTATTTAACTTATTTCAAATTTATAAATACCCTTAATTAAATGTGTTTAGACAGAAGCATTCGATTTCGTTCTAATTTTTTTTATTCATCCTTAAGTCTTTACTTTATATATGATGTCTTATTTCTATATGGATTAAAAAGTCAAAAGTTCTAAAATTCAATTTTGTACGATTTTAAAATTAATTTTTGGTAAGAATATGTATGATCTTTTATGTTATGCTTGTTCATTATCAGACTTGATAATTTAACAAACTGAATTACTGCAATTGTTAAACTTCTAACTTATTTAATTATAATGAAAGCAAAAAGAAAATGTAATATTCTTTTTTTGCCAGAAATCACAAATGACATTTTTGACATTTGCAGCAATAAGTAAAAGGCCAGTCCTAAAACCTTGAAGAAAAAAATGAAATCTAGTAACGTAATATCAATTGTCAGTTAACCAGCAATGTAAATTAAAAACAAGTGAATCCACTGAATTGTATTCTAAAAAAAATTTGTTAAATTAAAAATGCATATTTCAGGAAAAAGAATGTGTTTTTTTTTTTATTATACTTCTCAAAACCATTAAATAGTAAAATTATTAAAACTGCCAGGACTGCAAATGATTATAACCAATCTTCTTGTTCAGTGACCAATCTAACCTCAATCAATGAAGAAGGCCTGCCATCTACTGGCTATAGTGAAAATAGCATCAACAACTGAAGGGAAATAAAACAGTAGGAGGGTAGTGATGGGTGCTATATGAAATTTGTGACACCCGACTACTGAAATCACTGCAATATGGCATGAAACTTGAATTTAAGCCTTTCTAAAACTCTTTAATGTACATTAAATTAATACATTTGCTTTAAAAATGTCTATTAGTTATAAGATGATTATGCATGCATTGAGCGGAAAACAGATAGATAGATAGATAGATAGATAGATAGATAGATAGATAGATAGATAGATAGATAGATAGATAGGAGAGGTATTATTTAAGTTTTACACATTAAAGAATTAAAATGTACTTAAAAGTTATGAAATATTTCAATGCATAGAAAGATGTATGAATACAAAACCTAATTATTTTTATCACCAGAGAAACATTTCAAGGCAGAAGAAAAACATTTTTTCAAGTGCCAGAGGTACACAGGGTAACATACGTTTTTTGTAATTTATTTCTTAAGATGTATTGACAGGGTCCCAGTCTAAAGCAGGGAGTTCTCCCAAACACCCACATTCCAATTAGAGTCAGCAATTAACTTCACAACCCAGAAATGGACTAAGTGGCTTTGAAATGGGATGAATGACTATACTGTATATACATGTGCTTCTTTACTACGAATAGTTAACAAAAACATATCCTATTGTTGAAACTGTTACTTTTCAAGGTTAATTATAAGAATTTTTGGTATACTTTAAAATATAATCAACCTTTCAAATAGCTGTGGCTTTAAGAATTTAAATCCATAGGACTATTACTGACAGAAGTCTACAGCTAAATGGCAATGTTGTAAATGTTTCAGTCTTCCATTTTATTTCTAATGCATAATTGTCAGTAGATATACCACTGGATAGAAACAAACGTTGTTTTGGCCTGCAAGAGAAGCAACCCGTTATATGAAAGTTAAGAGACTTGTTTCAATTTTAACATTAATGTACAGTGTCATTATACCAGATTCCCAATTGCATCAGATAAATGTTAAGACATAAATGGTTATAAATAAAAAAAAATATAAAATAAAATAAAATGAATCTTTATTTTCTCAGCTGCTTCCAAAATATGGTATATGTTATATAATATTGTTAATAACAGTATGAACAGTGCTTTAAAATGGATGCACTGGAGTGTGGTGTTCATGTTATACAGTACCTTTGGAATCTCTGCCTGCTGCTGCTTTATAAATAAAGACTAGTTAATTAATGTGTTTCTGTGTAACTTCTGATCTTAAACTAAACCCAGACCTCCATAAATGAAAAGTAAAACAGACTTTGTTCCTATGTATGTAATATTTTTTAATACAAAATAAATGTAGTATTTTACTGCATATAAATTAGTAGAAAATTAAAGAACCGTACATGAGCCTTCCTGTATTCAGAGTTTTATTCAACTAATAACTAATATTCAACAAGGACTCTGTGTGGGCTGAATGCTGATATACATATTTTTTTATTGTTTTTTGAAGCACACTTATATTTGCTATGTTATTCTTATTTGTTTGACAAGTTGTGTGTTATTCTAATGTTTAGTTTCCAAATAAAGGAAAACAAGAGATTCTGAGCATTCAAAAATCCTAATGCTTTTATTTAATATATATATATTTTTTTACAAATAAAATATTTTGACATTCCCATTGATATTGACAACCCTGTATTTTTATTATTTATAACAAATAGTTAGTTCCAAATCCATTTTGTATTTATTCATGACTAAAACAGAATCCATTTTCTTGCATGCTACAGTCCTAGCTAGAATTTAAAATTCTAAATAACTTGCCCATGCACTGCCAACAAAAGTTCTTAGCCACTAAATCATACCCCAAACCTTCCTCCCACTGTCTCAGTATCCAGTGTTTCAGTTTATTTCTCCATGTTCAAAGGCACATTTTTCACTTTATGTGTTCTTCAGTGAAAGCACAGCTGTCAACGATGGCATTCAGGCGATCCATCTGGCTCTTTAAACATTATCCTGCATCTTGCACTCTTGTACCAACTCTCAGCTGAGAAGGGCTTTGTCACTTAATTGCCGCTTCATATCTCAGGTGATGGTTTATAGGTTTAAGCAAATTGCAGACGGGCCTTTGTTAACAAACTGATGAGCACAAAGGTATTTGATAATTATCTAGCAGAGCAAAATGGGCCCTTAACGGCACCTGCATGTGCAGCATCAGGGAGTCTTGTTTCAACACAAAAGCTCCCTCTTGTTCATTAACCCATGGTCACAGGATACAAATGAAAACTATTTTGTCCGACCTAATATACTGCAGCTAGTTTAAATATTCATTTATTATGCTTGTTAAACAAGAAGATGAGAAAGGACTATTTGGATTCATTTTAGTGGAAATGTATTCTCTAGAATTGTTACATATTGTAGATATTTAGTCAATTGGAAGCCTGGTGGCAATTCTGATTAAATGATATACTAAACACTGTGAAATGCATATGATGGCAGCTTTAAAAAAATTAAATAAAGATCTTTAACACTACGCACATTTTTATATTTGTATCAATTGCTGAATGATTTTCCTCAGGTATATGAAGCAGGAAACCAAATTTCTGGAGAAAAAAAAAACAAAACAGTGCCCAACCTATAAAGTAAATCAGTTTATCATCTACAAGACAGCTATACACCTTTCTTTTTTCTATAATTAGAGTGTCATATGTACTATTGCACTACTTCATAAGTCAATTCTCTCCTTTATAGACAAGAAAAATAGACATGGTTTAACAGCGGTCTTCACGTCTTTCAGAAGAAGTCATTTGTAGGCGCTAATGCTCAGATTGAGGCTTTGGAGACAAATGGATGTGTTTTTTTGTAGAAATCTTTTCTTTTTCAGATGTCCTTTTTGTTGTTTTCTGATTATTTGTGTCCTTTTCCTGGTATTTTTGCTTTCACAAAAATGCACATAACAGGTCATGGAGA
The DNA here is from genome assembly GCF_016835505.1 of Polypterus senegalus. Classification (NCBI taxonomy): domain Eukaryota; kingdom Metazoa; phylum Chordata; class Cladistia; order Polypteriformes; family Polypteridae; genus Polypterus; species Polypterus senegalus. The sequence continues at coordinate 239,127,989 of NC_053155.1, forward strand.
AAGGAATTAAAACCTCTGCATATAAACCAATTACGAAATCTGTTCAAATTGTTATTCTAGGTGATCATTTAATCAGTTAAAGCAAAGTGGAAACAATTCTGTGACATGGAGACTACTGAGTAGGAGCAAACATTTAACAGGCTACACTACTGGTTCAAAAACTAGTTGCAAAAAGCTTGTAAATAAATTAATTTAGTTTCAGAGTTTAAAGATTAATTGAACAATCTGGAATATTAGAGACAATAACTGCTCTTTTTTAATATTTAAACTTAATTCTCAGTATGTACAATAAACCAGATGACTACAATACTTTTAAGCTTTTCTGAAATAATATAAACAATATAAACTACAGTTTAAAATAATGCAGAAGCAATTTCAAATTAATTGAAAAGAGAATGACCTTTAAAGATTCTTTGATGAAATAAGGTATATTCACATTCTTTAACCACAATAAAAACAAATGAACATTTTCACGTGCTTGTTTCAATTATTTGATTTAAATCAATCATTAAACTGCCAAAAAATAATTAAAGGGATTTTGCTTCATATTTTTGACACACTACAACACACACTGTAAAAAAATCAGTATACAAATAAATTACAATCACTATATGCTTTCACATTAAAAAACTGTAATACATCCACCCGTCCATTTTCAAAACCCGCTTTATCCTAATCAGGGTTCAATGTTTATTATTATTTTTTATTAGCTTCTCACGGGTGAATGAATTGTGTATCAAAGTCACGTTGCAAATTAACAAACAAATCACCAGAATTTTTAGCATCTATTGTAATGATCTGAGGTAATATGTATGTTAAGTAATGTATTATATAATCATAGAATATTAACTTGATTTAATTTTTACAATGCATTAATTTTATTGATACAAACTGTTGACTGATCCATGGTTCAACAGTTTTTTGATGGTTAAATGAATGACAGCTTATTTGTCGTACACTTAACAGTAAAAGTATGGCAATTTCATTATGTTGCATAATTAACATCTGTAATATAGTAAAAGCAACACATCGTCATTGTGTCACTCTGGAGTTTGCATGTTATTCTTCATGTCTGTTCCTCCAGGTTTGAGTGCATGTGACTAGATAGATAGATAGATAGATAGATAGATAGATAGATAGATAGATAGATAGATAGATAGATAGAATTTTATTTGACCAAGGAGAAAACTCAGGAAAGCTCATTAAATAAATATATAAATAAATACATACATTATAACAAACAAATACATACAAGAATTACTGAAACAGAAAGAAAACTTGCGTCTTGGCTAAAGATAAAAAGGCACTATAAAGACATATTGCTGTTGTTATAAAGGAGTCCTGTAGTGTTTCTTGACACACTTTTGCTGAATGATTCATTATCTAAAAGTATTCAGTTTTAGTGTATCAGAGAGGGTAAATGCAGCATTGTTCATAATGGCACTCGGTTGGCCTTCATTCACTCCTCCACTAATCCTCCAGCAGGCAGAGTGTGCCTCCCATAACATAAATAATAAACATACCAAGGACAGACTGGCACACAGTCCACAGTCGGTTCCTGCTTTGTCCCTAATGCTAGGCACTACCTACAGATGTTCCTAAATTAGACAATATCAATATTAAAGAACACTATTTAAATTAACTGTTTCATACATTATTATAAATTTCTCTGCACATTTCTATTGAAATTGTTAAACATATTTCAACAGACATTATAATGAACTAATATAACCCAAAATATCTGTCACTGTTGTGCAGTAGGAGTTTCGTCTCATTTCAGTCTCTGCATCTAATCTGTGGGATTGAAGCCCGTCCATTTATTTCTTTCTTCATAACAGGTCAAACTGTATGGCTAATTCAATTCAAAGTACTCTATCTATTTATCTAAATATCTAATAATAGATTACTAATGTTGACCATTGACTTTATTAATGTGAAAGTAAATTTATTTAAAGATCATCAAAATACATGTAAAGCAAAAAATAAAATTTTAAAAAAGAAGTTCATTGCACAATTGTATTTTTTAAAATGTATCTTCTTGGTTCCATCATTTTTCTGCATATTTGTTGGACTGACTTACATCTGTTAAGGCATTTTCAATAGACCAATTGTATACACAATATATGGGGTTTAATGTTTAAATTTAACTAGTGCGACTAATTTCTGTGCCCATGCTTATTTTTAATCACCCTCATGCTTTTTGAAGAGCTGACATTTGAGAACCCACTCAACTAACTAACTGCAACAAAAAAAAAAAAAACAATCATATGGCCCCTTCATCCTTTGTTAAATGTTTTACAGGAAAGGCTTCATTCTCTTTAACTCGTTAAGTGGCTAATTACTAAGGTTCACAAAGGATCTGACATAAGGGGCGAGCAGGCTTGTTGCTGATGACTGCCCCTTGAGGCTTGTACATGTGTCATCCCACACACAAATTAAGAAGCCCTGGTAATAAGGTGTTAATGCCTAGCAGATAATGAAAGAAAGTTCCCGTAATTTCAATGGGAGGACAAAATGGGTTAGTTTTATATTTGTCCAATAATGCAGCCAGCAAATCAAGTCGGCTTTCAATTAACAGCGGTAGCAGCCTTTTCAGTTCTAATGTGGTAAATCAGCACTTCACTGTTTTAGTTACGCTTTACTTCATGTCTTGTGCTTTGTGACACCATTGGCGCACTCTTGTTTGTGTTAAGGTTGTGTTTTTAAAATGTATTTAAGCACTATTTTTGTTTAAACTACACTTAATCATTTTTATATAGCATATGTGAGTGAATACATACTATACCTTGAAAGTGCATGCAGAGTGACACACTCTTATCTGTATTATTGGTAATATTTATTACATGTGGACAACTTAAGAAAAAACAATGTTTAAACTATACTTAGTTCCATTTTACACTTTATCTGTTGGTATATACCTGTAGATTGTTTTTTGTAAACAGGATCACAACAAACTTCAATGTGCATTATAAAATATTACGTATACCTAGAGCCCTGCCACACACCTAAAATGGATTAAGTGGATTTTATAATAATATGTTATGTTATAGTTCATATATTTAATGGACTTAATGCTAAAATTATTTAAATAAGCTATTTAAATAAACTAAATAGTATTTTCACAATTTTTTCCTTAATTGAAAACATTTATGATACAGATTCATCGCATTTATTCAGTTGGATACTATTACAGTGCAGTGGTTAGTTTTGTTGCCTTCTACATGCCTTTTGCGTTCTACATGTAGAGTTTGTATCTTGGGTCTGTGTTGGGTTTTCCTCCCACATCTGAAAAAGGAATGCTGGTGGGGTTGATCATTGATTCCGAAATGTCCATGTAGGTAATGTGATGTACTGTGCCCCGTCCAGAGCTGCTTCTTGCCTTGTACCTGATGCTATTAGGATAGGCTCCAGCCACCCATGACCCTGAATTGGGTTAAGCAGATATAAGAACATTATGCTTTATTATTAAATGCATATCACTATGTACTTTCTTGCATTTCGTTTGTATATGTGATTACTAATTGATCTTATTAAACTGTGTTATTCATTTTTATCTGTTTCAAACCAGCCATATATATAAGTTGTAAACTTTATAAATACATATAGTAATAGACATCAAGCATAGACAGGCATTCCTGGCAGGATGGGTCAATGTCCCTTACCTGGCCAAGAGGACAGCAATTTGGAACAAGCAAGAAGGAAAGCAAATAATGTGGTACCTTGGCCAAGAAGTTAGTAGGAGGTGACCATATGGAAGTGGGTATGCTGCCATACTGGCAAGGAGAGATCGAAGATTCTTACCCAGCTGGGGGGTCGAACTAATGGAGTGACCTTTCGAGACACTTCAACAAAGCTTCATTTATCCTCAGTACAGTAGATGGCAGCATCCCTGAGCTTCTGTACTCATACAGACATGCTCAGGGCATGCTGGGAACGGTAGTGTTGTGGAGCAGCCCTGTTGGGTTCTATGGCTTCAGCCATGGGTGCTGCAGAGATTCATGGTCCTTACTTCGGGCTAAAGGGCTATGCCCTGGCCTCGGAAATACTCTTGGGTTCAGTTTAAAAGGAGCCTCTCTGTTTTACCCAGGTGAGTTGGAATCAGGAGGAAGAGGACAAAAAGATTAAAGAGTTCCAAAGCTAACCTGGCTCTGGGAGAGAGAGAAAGAGAGAATATATATATAAATATACACAGGGTGGTGCAGATCTAATTATGCAGATCCAGATCATCTGAATGACTTTGATTTATGCGGGGACGATTCCAGTTCGGCGCAAAGACGATTCTTCATGTCGTCAATTCGCACACTTCTCGATGGTCCGGGATTTTTTGGGTGATTTTCTATGTGATAAACTTAATAAGTTATAGAGTAATGAAAATTGTATAATTAGATCTGGACCACCCTATATACTGTATATATATATATATATATATATATATATATATATATATATATATATATATACTGCGGTGGTTGGCACCCTGCCCAGGATTGGTTCCTGCCTTGTGCCCTGTGTTGGCTGGGATTGGCTCCAGCAGACCCCGTGACCCTGTATTCGATTCAGCGGGTTAGAAAATGGATGGATGGATATATATATATATATATATATATATATATATATATATATATATATATATATATATATGACATCATTAATTAGACTTTTTGCAACCCAAGCCAAGTTTACGTAATATACAATGAATCAGTGATCGAAATTAATACTGGAATAGCACTTTTGAGTTGATACATATAAACAAACTACACTTTACTATACATCTATAAATGAATACAAGTAACATAAGACCTATATTTCCTGGAATGCAGTTTAAGCAAAAATACAATATATGACATAGTAAATTGTATATCATACAAAAACAAACTGTATTTTTTTATTTTTGCAAAACGAGATTCTTTAAAAATCATATTATATTTTAAAGCCACCCAGCCTCCCTATAGGAACTCACCTAACACTGCATCCCAAACCGAACCATGTGAGATATGTGTTTGAATAAAACATGATTGCAAAACATTTTATTGTTTTCTGCTTGAACGCCAGAATGGAAAAAGCTGCTGTTCTTGTAGAATTAGGCTATCTGCTGAAAAAGATCAAGTCAGGCTGACTGCTTTTCATGACAAAGTTGGGTAATTAGAAAGAGGGGCAATTTAATGGGGAATCAGGCAGAAATATTCAAACCATGACAAATGACTTTAATAATACTGCTTGTAACCCTTTAACAAAGACAAATTCTCCTTCTGCAACCTCTCTTTTCTCCATGCCTGGAAGATAAAACTGTCCAGGAGGTCTTTTGTACCCTTTCTGTGTAAGATCTGCTCCACTAGACTTTTTTAAACAGGGAAAATGACCTGCAAATACAAACATTATTTAGCTTATTATGATTTTTTTTTCCTCCGGAAGGTAAACTGAAGCAAGAATTTTCCTGTATTCTTGTTCAAGATTAATTCTCTTAATAGTTGCTTAGCATTCACCCAGGCAACTGCAAACTGAATCTCTTGAAGCAGGCAGTTTTAGCCTAGAAATAGAAAGCTAATTTCAATGTTTCTCATAAGTTTGTTAAAAACTGATGGTTTCTTCAGACTGAAAAATTTTATTACTTCCCTCTGTGTTGGGGCCATGTAATTGGATGGTTAGGATGTTCCAAGACTAATTTAGTGGATTGCCCAATATTTTAAATGGAATTATGCAGGTTTATGGGCCCTCTCGGGATTGAGCGCAGGGCCTCTCCAGAAGCTCGGTTTATCAAAGTACAGTATTAGCACTTCTTACCTAGTCTTTGTCTTCATTAACTCGCAGCTCCCTCAGTACAGGGTCACATCTGAGACTTGCATTTATAATTTGTCATTATTGTACTGTTACGCAAGGGTCATTTACCGTATGACATGCCCATATTGAACACAACTTAGTGAAAAGCTTTAAATAGAAGTCCAAATAGTTTTATATAGCACTGTAGATTTCCTTTCAGTCCTTAATGACAGGCAGGGATTTTCCACTAAAGACAAACAAAGAAAAGGGGTTTGTAAGGTAGTGAATTATAAAATCTTTTCACAGGAAATGTAAAGTATTTTATTGTGAACTAATTTTGTTAATCCATTGCTTTTATACGGCATCTTTCCTGTTAGGGGCTATCTCTAATTGCCTTTAACGTAAGAGTAAACACCAGGGTTTTTCAAAATCTCAGAAAGACTATTTTCATATTAGAACTAGTAATACTGTCTCAAATAATAATTACTGTAGTATTTTGACCACGTTTTTAATGAAAATGTTTGTGATGTCATCACCTTGTTTTCTTCTATGCACTAAAAATTTTTTCAAGTTACAATATACTATCACCAAAAAAATTCCCAGCATGTACAATAACACAGTTATTTGTAATACAGAAAAAAAGCTACTGAATTGGGCTGCAAATAAAACCTTGCAGTTTTGCCACTGTTTAATCCCAAACGAATCATTTGACCTACCAAATCTGTATGTTGGGCTGGAGTCATCATATAATGTAGTTGGAGATGGTATAGAAGAATATGAAGGAAATGTTCATGTATGTATGAATTACTATGCAAAAGTCAGTGCTTCTTTGGAAGACGTTTAGCCAACAAAAATACAGTTGAATGTGGCATGCAGCCATCTGAAGATTTGTGTGAAGAAATGTACAGCATAATAAATACAATAGGATTTATTAAATAAATATGACAGTGTAAAAAGTGCTTCACATGTGACAATAGTGGCAGCTCTTTTTGATTGATTCATTATTTTTTTCTTTCTGAATTATTGTATTGTGTATCGATGATCATTGCTCAAGGTGCTACATATAACAAAGCAGCTGGTAGTTTGAGAAATTAAGAATCTTTTTGTTATAGACTTTTGCATCACCTGCGGTGGACTGGCGCCTTGTCCGGGGTTTGTTCGAGTCTTGCGCCCTGTGTTGGCTGAGATTGGCTCCAGCAGACCCCCGTGACCCTGTAGTTAGGATATAGCGGCTTGGAAAATGACTGACTGACTGACTTTTGCACCATTGTCTCAAAAACGATCATAGGTCAACTAAAATATAAACGAGTAATAGCATTATCAACA